>NC_072734.1:20339724-20497682 GCF_026930045.1 Uloborus diversus | reverse complement strand
GCAAAATGGAAATTAAGGCCGATTTTTGAGTGAAATTTTTTCGCGAATACAATACTTCCATTTTTGTAAAAGGAAGTAAAAAATAAAGATTTTTTTTATCTACAAGTTAAACAGTAGTTAGCAAGAATCTATGGTTGTATTTCACTACGATTACGCCAGTTCTTAATTCGCTGATGTGCACACTATGCAGCTCTGCACTAAAAATCCTGCCTTTTCAGCGCTTATTCTGGCTTTTGTTGTGATCTAACAAGACGATTTTGAGTAACTTCTGATTTAATTGATATCTACTGTGTTTTCACTCTTCATATTTCAATATTGACAAAACCCATTTTGTACACCTTGAGTTTGTACCAACCTTTTAAAATTTTTATACATTCGTTTTATCCCCTTCCGGAAGGAGGCAGACAATTAAACCAAACGCACTCCTTAAATGTTCTAAACAATTTCGGTTTTGCTTTTCCTATATTCTAGAAAGTTTGGACAAGTTCATTTACTTTAAACTAAAATCATTAAGCTCATAATTATAGGAAGTGATTTTTTATTGCTTTATTTTCATTTGCATCCAAAGTTAAATTTTTAAAAGGCCTCCATATTTTATTCCGTTTAAGTTGTCTAGTTGAAAAATTCACAACTGTTAGCACTGTTATTTCATCTTGTAAAAGTTATCACTTTTCACTTCTAATGCTTTTACTCGAGTAAACTATACCTGGGTCTCTTTTTTACTTGCCTATATTTTAGTATTTCTATCAATTTAATTGCTTTTCTTATGCTTTCACTACCAATTTATATAAGTAATAACCAAGCGATTGGTTGAGGACCATAATTCTCTTTTCTTATTTCTGAAAAGCTATTTAGCGCTTACTTGTCCTGCTTCTAACCTACTCACGTTAACTTAAAGAATCATTCGCAGTAAACATTTTTATAGTTTTTTTATAAATTATAATTAGTTGATAACTTTTGAAGTACATCTCTATGACTACAATCAGAGCTGCCAACTGCTACGAAAAAATCGTAGTTTCTACGAACTACAGCATTGAACTACGAAGCTACGATAACGTCTCAAAAATTAAAGATTTTTTTTTTTTTTTGTAAACACAAGAAAAATTTCAATCACTACAGTTAATATCCATATCATTAATCGTTAGATAATATTGCTTTTCTGCTTAATGAAGTATGAAATTACAAGTTACTGTTTAAAAATCAAAATGAATTTTTCATGGGGAATGATAAAAAGGAAGATATAAAGTTTCAAATAAACTGTTGCTTGTCCCATTTCAAATTTAAGCTTAAAAACATTCATTACATCCGTTACAATTGTTGTTACATGTGTCGCTCATTTGTATCCCTTTGCTTCTCACTGCCCCAATGGCCTCTTGGTAGGGTTAAACAGACTGCACGGAAATACTAAGTCTTAAAAAAAAAAAAAAAAAAAAAAAATGAATTTTGACAGCTTGAATTCAAATTATGTCCTTCGCAATCATGAGTGTGTGCGTGTGCATGTAGGCGCGTGTATATGTGTGTGTGGGTACGCGCGTGTGTGTGTGTGTATGTGTGTGTAGGCGTGTATTTGTGTCTGTGTGCAGGCATGAGTGTGTTTATGTGTGTGTATGTATGCGTGTGTATGTGTGTATGTATGCGTGTGTATGTGTGTATGTATGCGTGTGTATGTGTGTATATATGTGTGTATATGTGTGCATGTATTGTATTATGTGTGTATGTATGTGTGTGTAGGAGTGTGTGTTTGTGTCTGTGTGCAGGCATGAGTGTGTATGTGTATGTATGTGTGCGTGTGTGTAAGTGTGTGTATGTATGCGCGTGTATGTAGGCAAGTGATGCAACCTGGAGACGGTTTTCGGTAGAGGAGCAGCATCGTGAGATCGGTCGACGGTGGTACTGTAGAGGGAGGCGGGGGAAAAATAAAATCATAGGACATCAAAACAGTCAAATGAACGCAATAAGCAATTTGTGATTGCTCAAAAAAAAAAAGATGCTAAGTGAAATTTTAAACATCTGACATTATTTTTTTTTTCATAAGAAACATCTTTTCTTTTACGCAAAACTGCAAAGCAATACTTTATAACTAAAACTCAGACCTCATCATCGCCAAATGCGCAATTTTGCGAGTTATCATCGACACAATGACCACAACTCCCGTTTCTTATGCGCCTTGAAGAGTTCTTATCATTCCATCTTAATTCTAAAATAACATTTAGTACAAAAGAACTTTTGAAATGTCCTTTAACGAAAATGACAAGCATCCTTTTAAGTTGAAACCATTGTCCAACAGCCGGATTAACAAAACGAAGTAACTTACAACAATACGCACTTTCACTTATGTCTGGAAGAATGGTCTAATCTTCAATGAAGTACCCATTATTCACTCAGAGCCCATAAACTGTTTTAGCTCATTTGAGCCATTTTGATAGAAAATATTTTTCGTGAGATACAGATTACAATAGGTAATATAACTTCCGCGAACCTTTAAATAAATTTACGGAAACATATTGTCAAATTTCTGTTAGCAGCTGAGTTCCGCCTCGGAAGACAATTCATTTAAAAGTAGGACACTAATTTTCTGGACAAATCTGAGCTGTTAAATTACAACCTCTGTCTAAGGTCCTTTCTATTGAACATTGTAGTGCGATTGTTCTTGCACACTTACCGACACAGGGAATTAATGTTCGAGATTCATTGAAGTTGAACACAACAGAAAGTTTAAGTTACTTAAAAAAATCAGCGTTAACATATGTAATACTTAGTATAAGTTCCATAGAATTACAGATTTAACAGTTTCATCCTAAAACTTTTCAAAGTTTCAAAAAAGAAAAACTAATTCCTTCAATGAGAAAGTAGCTGCATTAGTAGGGGAATGTGGGGCAAAGTGAAATGGTTAAGGTGACTGAGCTATTTCAAAATGAACAAACTGGAAATTTATTTCGAAAATTGCAGCACATAAAGAAAGAACATTCTATTTTATGATAAAACTTAGATTGAAACAGTATTTCGTATTTTTGGCAAAAAAGTTGCACCTAAAAAAAAAAAAAAAACGGTAAACGTTAACTTTTTCCACGGGGTAGAGAGAAAAAGGAAATATTTTCGAATAAAATATTTTCTATTCAATTTTTGAAAATATTTTTGGTCAAATGAATCAGTAAATAAAAGGTTTAATGAGAAAATGAAAAGATACTGAAACAATAAACTGAAAATTAAATAGGCTAGTTAATTAATTTATGAAAAAAATAAATAAAAAAGTAAAAGAGTAAATGAATAAGAAAATCAGTGAATGAATGAATAAATCAGTGAATTACTAAATGGAGGAATGCAAATGAACCATTAAATAAATGAATACGTAAGTGATTTAGTAAATGAATGAGCGAGTAAGCAAAATAAACTATTTCACTTTGCCTCGCATGTACTTGACTGATTGCAGAAACCATTTAAAATACAAATAAGCTTAATATTAACTAAATAAATATTTCACAGAGTATAAGTAGGTCTCAATTAATACTTAAAATGTTAAAAACAATAACTTTATCATTTTATAATAACAAAAATAATTTTTTACTTGTAATAAAATATTAAAAAAATGAGTAACAATGTTTGAAAAAAAATATCACATGCTTTAATCTTCAGTGGAATTTTTTTACTGACTGTAATAGATTTCATGTGCTACTGTATAGTTGAAATATTACGAGATAGGTGGCGCTAAAAGCAGAGTAAATATTTCACCATTTTACTTTGACCCTATTTTACTTTTGCCCCACATTCCCCTCCTTTAAAATATGTATTATATCGTCGGCTAAGTATCACAAGTAACTGAAAATTTGGAGAAAAAAAAATAACACAGAAGTAACAAAATTTGCTCCTCTACGTACATGACGCTATTTCATCGTTTAAACGTCAGAATGCAATGGGGTCGTTTCCCAAATTTTAAAAGTATTTTTTTCTGAAAGAGCATGCTTAAAAACATAGGATCGACCATTTTTTAAATAATTTGTTTAAGTTTAATATTTTTAAAAAATTACTTAAATCAGTGCGCTTTCATTGTTTACACTTCTGCCCTGTGACATCACAAATGATGAAATGCCATTCAATGTTGCCATTCACAGAACAAAATATTTAATTCGCATCTTTACTCACGTGTATTGGCAACGATATGAGTGATAGCAAGCGTAGAGCGCAATTTTAATTCGCTGCTTGATTATCATAACGTGGAAACGTAGTAGAAAGATGCGGCAAAGTGCATCATTTGTGACGTCATAAAGGCCACGCCTTGTTTGAAAAATCGGACATTTTAAAAAATTAATTAAAAAGAAACTCTTGGGAAAATGAAAGTATTTTCTGGGTACATGTATTTTTTTTTTTTTTTTTTTTTTGCTCATTCTATCCATTTCAATGACTAAAAGTGGTACTTTTGACTGAAGGAAACTACCCCATTTCTGAATTGGTAATTACACTGACCGCTCGTCCATTTTGCTAACCTAAACTCCTAATTTAATAACGAAAGGGTTTCACCGAAAGTGCGTTACTGTCGCTCGAAAAATGAGGAAAAAATCGTAATGAATTTCGAATTTGGTATAAATCATAAGAAATAGAACTTTTCCTTGAACCTTATAATAAGATTTATCATAATAAGCATAATAACGTAATGTGTGCAAGCTTAATAAAAATATTTTATATTGGTTTTTATACGTAAAAATGTGCAAATTTTTGTTTTGTGACTTCCTAACAAAATTCTGCTGTCAGAGGGTTAAACGATTTCTGTGCAAGTGTCCTACCCCAGTGGATTACTGTACTATACAAGTACTTCTGTTACCAGTAAAATAAGAAGTAACAACGTCAAATAGCACAAATTGCAAATTACTGCAGACACGTGTTTCATTGTTACAAGGAACGCTTTTTTCAAGTTTCTTTTGCATTGAAAAAAAGCGTTCCTCGTAATGCCGAAACACGTGTTTGCATTAATCTGCGATTGTGCTATTTGACGTTGTTATTATTATTATTTTTTTACTTTGCGTACGCAAAGGTATTTATTCAACTTTCTCAACCAATTTCAACTGCTGCAAATACACCTACTGTCCTTCAAGAATTTACATACGCGGTAACACCGTATACATTTCATTCGGAATTTAGTCACCCCTACTTTTAAAACTTTACTTATTCCTACTTTAAAAAAAAAAAAGAGTGTTTAAGAAACATTCTAATTTTAAATTTAAGTATTCAAAAAAAAAAATCTTTTGGCTTAGGTGGATAATCTTTTTGCTCCAAATGATGCATCGAATGTCACAAATAGCAAAATGAAAAAGGGTAAAAGAAATGAATACATGCGAACAAACAACCCGTCTTCTATCTGTGCTCCTAATCTTTTATTTGCTTTTATTATTTGCCAATCACATTTCGGATTCAGATCGATTTCAAGCACGAAACGCATGTTCTACAAATGATTCTTCTATTCGCAGCTAAATATACACGAAAAAGTACTTTCCTTTGTGTCTTAATTGGACTGTTGAGCCCTCAGAGCAGCAGTTGGAAAAGCAGTGACATTAAACAATGCATAAATTAGGATATCCTTGATAGCTGCTGGTCGCAATTACAAGTTAATTCTGCAGTTTCATTTATTGTATCATCAATCATATTCATAATTTCCCCCTTTCCGCTTAAATAACATTAAAATTATAATAATAGTAACAAAAGCTGGACAAGGCAAGTTTTTTTCCCTCTTTATTTGTTCCGTATAGAAAGTTTTTCCTATGTTTTAGTGAGGCAGAATTCATTTAGTGTAAAAAGAAGAAAGTTTTAAATAATTACTTTCTGCATTGATTTATTTTAGTTAAAGTTGCATTGAAACATTGTTTTCATAACATTCAGTAAAAAGCGGATTGCTATCAAATTGGGCCTGTTTAACATGAATGCATAAATTTAGTTCTTGTAAAACGCTCCATTTAAAAACCTTGATATAACTTGCCATTCTAGTTAATTGGGAAAATTGGAACAATCTTTATAAGCTGCAGAAAAAAAGATATTTTTCGAACGACATAAAATATTAAGAGGTGTGGGAAATCATTCATCATTTTAATGCGATTTTGAGCGAAATTTTAGCTTAAAAAAAGTAATTACAGAAAAACTAATTTGAAATTTAAAATTAAAAAAAACCTAGTGCAACTCCCCGGGGTTAGAAGTGGTTTTGTACAAAGTTTCAAGGCTCTAGGCGCTACGGGATCCCCTGGACGCATGTCCGCCAAATAAACAGAATTTTACAATTTTTTTACGTTACTTTCTTTTAAGTATAGAGAGATAAAGATATAAGCACACAACAAAGATATTTAAAAATAATAATAAATAAACATAATGCAAATGCATTAGGTAAGAACTAAATTTATGGAAGCATTCATACTGGCAATAGTTTGGTTAAATATCAGAAATGTTTCTCTCCTGATACGATTATTTTTCAGGTAATTAGAAACAGTAAAAGGTTGTAAACGCAAAAATGAACTTTTACCAAAAAAAAAAAAATCGCTATCGTGAAAACGGATCAAACGAATAGGTGTAAAAAACGCCATGGATTATTGATTTTGTTACTTTAAACAAAAATATTCGACCTAAAATAAACGAAGAAAAAAAAGTTTCTTTACATCTGTTCTATCTTTCCTGTGAAGGAAGTATAGACATAGATAAAACGTATCGCTCCGAACCGGTGATATAACAGATGAAAATCTGAAAATTTTGAATAAACGTAGTAATTATTTGTTTAAAATCTAAACGTAATGTTCTTTCCCGCCGCAAAACTCGTAGAAAGAAAGTTTACATACAAATGGTGCGTGACGGCAGGCGTATAAACGATATAATCAATTGTGACGCATCAATAACAATTCATTGTTTGAAAGAAATTTTTAAACTTTCATCGCCGCTGAGCGATATGCTCTTTAATTTATTTTTCCTGTTGATCTTAAAAACAATTCAAAAAGCTTTAAACTCATGCGTTATGATTTGTAAACTAACATTTGTATAATCAGAAGAGATTATGCTTAACGAAGCGTAAACTCTCATTTTTTTTGTCCATTTAATTTTGTTTTTGACGCTGCCTTTTCAAAATAATACGTTTGAAAGCTTAACGAAATTCCAAAAAATCCTCATTATTTGTAACAAATAACAATAAAATTAAAGTACTTTGTAATGATTTGCAGTAACGTCCATTTTAATGCACACGGTGTTTGAAAAATGTATTGCTTAATGGGCTGGAAAGAATAAATTTAATTAAGGACACTATTTATACTGGATTGAAAATCTTCACTAATTAAAAACTAAATACCAAATGATACAAATAAAATGGTTTCATTTGTCCAAACATTTGTTACAAACAAATAACAAAGTAAAAATGGCATAATAGCAATACTTATATATATAATAGCGAATTCACTGATCGAGTAACGCTCTGACGTCATCAACAAATGAAAGTAGCACCACAGCATGATAATATAATAATATTTTTTGGTAATGTTTGACATGCAGGGAAATGTTTTATTTTGATAAGGCTGAACTGGATCCGGTAACTTAACTGTTTAACTGGTAAGACCGTGTCATTTCAGGGGAATGAAGAAACGAAAAAGTGGTCAACAATGAACGCTATCTACTGGAGTTTTGGGTTAATCCACTGGAGTTAGGGTTAAAATTTCAACTATCAAAATATTACCAAACAGGCAATTGTTTCGTTCAAATATAGAAGCAATTTTTACCCGTCATAACTTGACGGGCGATTTTCTTGTAAATATTTGAAATAAAATAAAGGGGGGAATCTGAAAGCAATAAAATAGCAATATTTTTTGCAAAAGTGCATTTTTTTATTGATTTTAATTCCCGACCAAATGGTGGTTTGTCAGCAATATACTGCCTTGGGCAAGTAAATGGCAGTATCCACTTTTTTCTTTTCGTTTCCCCCCCCCCATAATTTTTGTTAGTTTTACTCTATTAAGGCTTAACTCGAACGCCGTTTCGAGTTAAGTCTTGATTGTACATACAGGTTTTTTTGGTTTGGGCTGAAAAAATGTTTTTTTTTTTTTTTTTTTTAATTACCGGCAGCTAACTGCGACTATCAATATTTTACTGATGTTTGTAGGAAATCAAAAGTGTGTTTCTTTAAATATCTTTATCAATCATTTTTAGTAGATACTGTCATTGACATAACTCAAGGCAATATAAAAGCAAACAATAGTTTGAAAAACAAAAAAAAAAAATTTTTTTTCAATGCTCTTCAATAAAATATCAGATCAATCTTGGAGGTTTTAACTTTTAACAATCAAAGTTGTGTCATTGAAAATGTAACTGCTGTTAACGATTTTTTCTTTCAATATGCTGCTAATGATTAGCTGATTTTATGACCATTGAAAGTACGTCAATTGCTTTAGGCAAAAAATTTTTAAATTTAACGTAATAAAAATTCGTCCAAGTCAAAAAAAAAAGATGTAATATTTCAGCGGCGTCAACCAATAGGGTCGTTTCCAAAATTTTAAAAGTATAATTCTTTTTTTTCTGAAAGAGCATGCTTAAAAACATAGGATCTGACCATTTTTTTTAAATAATTTATGGAAGTTTAATGTTTTTAAAAGTTACTTAAATCGGTGCGCTTTCATTGTTTACACTTCTGTCGTGTGACATCACAAATGATGAAACGCCATTCAATGTTGCCATTCACAGTGCAAAATATTTAATTCGCATCTTTACTCACGTGTATTGGCAACGATATGGTTGATAGCAAGCATAGAGCACAATTTTAATTCGCTGCTTGATTATCATGACGTGGAAACGTAGTAGAAAGATGCGCCAAATTGCGTCATTTGCGACGTCATAAAAACCACGCCTGTTTGAAAAATCGGACATTTAAAAAAAATAATTTAAAAAAAACTGTTGGGAAAATGAAAGTATTTTCTGGGTCCATGTAATTTTTTTGCTCATTCTGTCCATTTCAATGACTAAAAGTAGTACTTTTGACTGAAGGAAACCACCCCATTACAGAATAAAACTTGAGAGCCCACGTGGGTGATATACATAAACATAGTCAAAACTTCCTTCTATCATCACTTATTTTACTCAGAAAACGACACATCAGTTAAAAGAGCACTCACAAAACGATTTCTCAAACTGTTACATTAACTATTGCAACCATCAACTCAGCTGTCAGCAACCCATGCTAAGTTCATGATAGTTTCAGCACTAATTAAATTTCTCATGGAACGCACTAAAACCTTATCGTTCTCTAACTAATACGCAATAAGACCGTTTCGTGCAAAAGTCAATAACTGGTCACTGGGCGTACCTGACGTTTTCGAAATCGTGTCAGAGCTTTTAATATCGGTATAATGTTCTCATATTTACCGTTTTATTACTTCATGAAACAAGAGGGAAGAAGAAGAGCACGAGAGGGAGTAGGGGTAGCGCTCGCTCCATTAAGTTTTCCCCCCAAAATGATGTAAGAGCTCTTCGTCTGCAAGGCCACCCCAGAGAGAAAGTATGTCATAGTGAGCGACTTTTGAGGCTACTGGATCATCTTCAGACGCGAGAAAGCTTCCTCGGTTGTGTTTGCTTTGGCTTGGGAGTGGTGGCTGGTGTTTACCTGCGTGTCATTCACTTTTTGACAGTTCTGTTCCTTGACGTCATCATCGATCTTTTTTTTTTTAATCTGATCACTGGTGAGCAAGCGTGGGAACAATATCATTAGAGTGATCTCGGATGAAAAAAATATGCTTTTGCTGATTAAAAGACAGAGATTGGACAAATGTATGCTATTTTAGTTCGCAGAACTAATATTTTAGCTGCCATTTTCAGCGGAGTTCCGACAAGGACGGATACAGACGACCATTTTGGGGGGGGGGGGGGGAGTCATGCTGAAGAACGCAGTGCAATATTGCTAAGTTTCTAAATGATGTTTAATGCAGTGGCGTCGCTATGGGGGACGGTTTGCCCCGGGTATCACTCGTCTGGGAGGGAGGTAACACCCAAAGGGGAATTGCAAGCGCTTTAAAAATATAAAGCTAAAATACATTTTTAAGACTACAATTTTGAAAATTTTCCGGGGACCCTTTTTCCTCAGGGAAAATTTTTCGCCCCCCCCCCCCGCCCTTCTTGGAGTGAATGTTATACTCAGGACTAAGCTCATATTATCAGTACTTTGATCTAGTAGCTAGACTTCCTCTTTAAACCAAAAAACTAAACTCCGTTATCTTTCATTGTGTTTGAGATACGTTTGAAATAATTAAGGCTCCATCAATTTCATACACTCCCTTATTTTTTTCAACTCTCGACGGCCAGCAGATATGCTTAAAGCAAGTTATACAAAAAGTGTTCATAGTTTTTATTTGTCTTTTGTAAATTAGCACACTTAAAATCTCGCTATAACACAGATGTATGTTGTTGTTTCTGAAAATTGTATGAATTTCAATTTCATGTTTGCATAGAGCATTAAAACCTTTTTATTTGTGTGTGTTTGTAGCGGGGGGAGGGGGACACCACATATTACCGCCCCAGGTGTCACCTATGCTAGGTACGCCACTGGCTTAATCTATCTTCTCATTAAATATAGGCGTATTTTGTCATTCGGTGAAATTGGAGTTTCATTAGGCAAATTGAGAGTTCAATATGAATGGATGAGTAAGATGATAAAATTTCGATACAATTAGAAACCACATTTACACGTGTACTGGCACTATCCTGCATTGTGTTAGTGTTTTTAAACACTTGGGTCATTCTGGCAAAAATTTTCATTTTAAACGCAATAAATTTAGAAAAGTAAAAATGTATACAAACCGTCGAAACATTGTATAACGACAGATGCACATAAAGACTTTTTAAAAAAAGTACATGCCCTGTAAAATGTTCACAGTAGCGAAATTTAGAGAGCGGTTTTCATACACATTAAATTTAATACGCTTAGTTTCAATTACATTGAATAATATTTTGAAATGGAAAACAGCAAAACTATGAACATATTAGGGTAACGGCACCAGTAACAGAGAGTCATAAGTTTGGATTCCTTTTTTTTTTTACTTCCTTTTACAAAAAAGGAAGTATTGTATTCGCGGGAATATTTTCACTCAAAAATCGGCCTTAATTTCCATTTTTCTCGACCCCGAATGAATGTTGAGTTTTTTTTCGTCCCGACCACACGTGGATATATGCCTAGGAACATACAGACACCCCAAATATTCATTTTGACGACCCCCTAGTTAATTACAACGAATTTCCTCGTGAGGTCTGTATATACGTATGTATGTTTGTATGTGCGTATGTGTGTATTTGTGTATGTATCTCGTATAACTCAAAAACGGTACATCCTAGAAAGTTGAAATTTGGTACGTAGACTCCAAGTGGGGTCTAGTTGTGCACCTTTCCTTTTGGTTGCATTCGGGTGTTTCTAAAGGGGTCTTTTAAACCTTTTTGGGAGGAAATCATTGTTAATTTCTATGTAAACTCAAGTGGTGTTATAATTTGTCGGACACTTGGCGATATAGCATCAGTCTTTTGATCGCCAAGTTTTGTTGCCAACTTGGCGATTTATTTTTTTAAATTTGGTTTTAATTTGGCCATTGTTGGTGATATTTAGAAAGTAAACAATTGTATCACATTAAAATTGCCAATAATGGGGAAATGGTATTAAATTGGAGTAAAAGGAAGTCATGTGATGCACACATCAGCTCTTTTTTTTTTTTTTTTCATGACTGTACCTATTTAATACTTGATTTGGTTGAAGCAAATTTTCTCTGTTCAAAATATGTATTTCAGTCGTTTTCATTAAGTCAGAAGTATCTTTAAAGTTTCTCTCTCTCTCTTGTCCAATAATCCGAAATTTCCCCTTATCCATAATATCCCCTTTTTCCTATCCGATCTGGGGCTGATTTTGGCAGGTTTGAATAGTCCAACGGCTCGTTCATCAAAGGCATCGGAAAAACAAAATAAACTTCACTTCAGAGACATGGTAGGAAAAAAAGAGGAGAAAGTATGGCACTTAATTAATGTAAATTAAAATGCCCGTGAACTTAGGCGTGCTAACTATTTCCGCGGGCAGGTTTTCTCAGCCCCACCTAAGAATGGTAACAAGCTTTCTCTATGGGTGAGCAACCAACCTAAAAACCCAGATTGTCATGATACTTTCTACGTTCATTCGAAAAAGTAAAAGAATGGGCTCTCGAAGTTTAACGCGGTAGAAAGATAAAAATATTAATATTTTTAACATCGAGTTGGAATCAGTTGGAATGTAACAGAAATTCCGAGTACACAGTATAATTAAAAAGTACGGTTTTAAAATACGTATGAAATATTTGTTAGAATAATAATGTACTAAATTCAAAATTTAAAGTACGTGATAGAATTATATATATGTAGCTACATGTTTTTTTTTTTTTTTTTTTTTTTGCAAGGAATTAGCATTCACATTTTGCCGGGAGTTTTAAGGTTTCCCTCGTCTGTTAAATTCTACGCACGGTTTCAACTTTTGGTGAAATTCTAAAGGCTGGAAGCCTCGGGGGAGGGGTCTCGTTTACTCCCCTCTACCAAATGGCGGGACTGATAATATCAATATAAAATATAGCATAGTTATACTAAAGCCTCAAACATGTTCAAGCTCTAAATTAATCTACAGTTGGGGTAATCCTAGCTAGGCAGCTTACCGAGAGTCAAATCGTCAATCAATTTTCAGTAAAACTTGAGTTTATCTAGCTTGAGAGTATAATTTGACTTGCACGTCAGTCAGCGACCACCTGCACATAAAATGCACGACACATGACACAGCTCAGTCCGGAGAAGCTCCAATCGTCAAAAGAATCGATTAATATGTCTAAGCCACAAATTAACCAACACACTGTTCACAAGCATAGAAACTCTGAAAGCAAAAATTCCGCTAGTAGATAAGCCATAAGAAAAAAAAATATTTTTCAAAATCCTTTGCTTCATAACATTTTAATTTCATATTTTTTAAAAGAAAACTTTAGACAATGAAAGACTATAATGATAGTTGAATTCACAGCAACAAAGCTATGTCCTCGCACTTGTTGACTATTTAAAAAACCTTGCTTGTACGTGTTTTAAATTTTTTTCTAATTTCTTTACAAACGTTGCATTTGGTAAACAATAACTCTAATGATTTACTTCTAAATGCTATGACCATTTCCTTCAGATAAACAAACAATGGCCATAATTTTTGTTCGCTTAATGTTCTCTTTTCCTTTTTAAATTTTATTATTCATTTTCAAAGGTATTTGGGTTCGCAATGCCAAGGTTTTCTAATTAGATCAGGCTTTTCTTCATTTTTCAAATCTATCGCATAAAAGTGAAAATCTGTACCAAAAGAAATAATAATTACCTATTCTCTTTACTAACTCTGAAGGTAAAACAGTCTTACTTTTACTTGCCATGTGATCAGACCTCGTGTAATAAACCCACGTATCCGTGCTTGAGCTCACGTGAGCTGAGTCCCTTCACTTGCTCAAGTATATTATTAACATTTTAAGCGGAATTCGGGCTATTTCAAGTAAAAATAAGTTGTGACGACTACAGGGCTCCTGCACTTATTTTGACCAAAATTAAGCCCTGCTTGTTACTGAAAAAGAGGCGTGACTTAGCTTGACACTGTAAGAGAGCGATGACCCAAAGAAGTTTGAGAAATATAGTTTAAAATCGACAGAAACTTAGCATCATCAACGCTATGCATTCCAGAAAAGAAAGCAAAAATAGGAAGAAGCGGAAATTGCTAAGTTTGTAAACAAAAGCAGAAAAACCTAACGAGCTTGTCAATACTTCAGGAAAAAGAATGTCCTCATTAGCCTTAATTATTCAACCGGAATATGTACAAATTCATTAATGGACCATTACTCTTCACTAATTTATTTGAAAGTGAAATTTCATGCATCTGAATGTAGGACTTATTTACAACTAAAATTATTTTTTCTACTTTTGCTGATTCGACACAATTTAAAGAAAAAAATAAATCAGTAACTTGCTACCAAGCAGCACGCCCTTGAGAGTCACAGATCTGGATGAAATTCTGTATTTAGGTCAGTTCGCACTAGATATGAAGCCAGGTAAAGGACTGCATAGGCCCTAGTTCGGCTGCAACGGGGGTCCAAAGTTGCTGTTTGAGTCCGGAAAAGCAATGGTTTTTCCTTTGAAATTAAATTTTCTTTTCCCTTTTCTTGGTTTGCATTTCCGTACGTGTCAATTAAATGCATTCACAATACCCCCCCCCCCTCGTTGTACTGACAAGATACGTCAAATGTCTTCGGAGGGTAGATATTGTCCCAAAGTTTCAAATTCCAATAAAGACGCCACTGCAATTCTGGAGTCCTGCAAAATCAGTGTAGTTCAGACGGCAAAAACTTGAGGGTCATAAATTTGGATAAACTTCTGGATTTAGGTCAATTCGTACTAGATATGACCCCAGGTAAACTAGTTTGAGTACATAGGCTTTAGTTCGGCTGCAAGGAGGGTCTAACTTTGCTGGTTTAGCCCTGGAACTGCAGTAGCGTTTTCTTTGGAATTTGAAATTTTGGCACAATTTTTGCTTTCCTAACATCTATTGCGTCTCTTGTTCAGGGTCGTTTGGTTCAAACCATGGTTTAAACCACGGTTTAAACCAATGTAAAGTAACTAGCAAAGTTTTATAGATAAATTACAGATTTAATAAATTTAGAAACTTATATTTTTTAAGGTAATGCAAGTTTGCTAAATAGTTTTTCTTTTGTTTTTTTCTTTTTAAAAATCAATGCAGCTTTCCTATTAGGTAAATAAATATACACGGCAGACCAACTAAGCTTTTCTGAAATTACATGAAGAAAAAATCCAACTCTTCTTTTAGTTATTCAATTGTTATAATTTTTCAGGCTTTTGTATTTTAAAATAGTCCAAAAAGCATATTTCGACCAAAAATTCATTTACTACATAATTTGCTTGATTACTTAAGGTTTATTGAGATAGATTACGTACCATTAAAGCGATGCATAGTGTATACAAATTTTAACGCTAGAATATTTAAATGACAAGAGAAAAAAAAACTAAAGACGTAGAAGAACACTAGAGTAGGCATAAAATTGGGCTTATACCTGCACTGCCGTGTGCACGTAAAGGGCAGTAACTGCAAATTTTTCATTTTTCATTTTTCATTTTTCATTTTTTTTTTTTTTTTTTTTTTTTTTTTTGCATTTTTGTCATCTATTTTACGTTATCTTTATTGTACAAGCTCGTTTATTTGGTTTCTGCTGAAAAAAAGGCGCGAAAAAGACGTCTAATTCCAACCTTTCCCCACAGTTAGTATTGAATCCAACACGCGTTTCTTCAGATATCTCGAAAACTCATTTTTGCAGATACTGCCGTTTTCCTGCACACGGCAGTGCACACCTTTTGCATCCCCGATAAACGCTGCACTCAGAGCAAGAAAAGAAAATATACAAAATAAATATATATAAAATAATGAAATCAGAATTTATCTATGTAACTCAGTGCTCTGATTAAAAATAAAAAAAAATACTGCCAAATTTTCACTTTTCAAAAAACTTTTTTTATCCCAATATTACAAAAGAAGTCTCATGTATAAATGGTGAAAGAATCAATAAACATTAATTTTTATGAGTCTTCATTATGTTAAAAGAATTTTTCATACTGAAGCTCTTAATTTTTTTTTTCTTTGATAAAAAAAAATTGTATTCCTAAATGCATTAAACTAGGAGAAATAATGTCTACAATGGAAAACATAATGATTTTCTTAAAACCTACTTGTCCTGTTTCTATAATTGTTGTCACTGATACATTAGGTGAATAACACGATTTTTTTTTTTTTTTTTTTTTTAAATCTTTAAACAAAATATGCGTCGATCTTTTGATTTTTAAAGTTGTATAATGTACAACAGACTTATAATTCATTTGTAGATACTGCAAAATACTTTTTTTTTTAAGATTGCGTGATTTTAATTTTACTTTTTTTTTATAATAGATAGCTATTAATATGAGGGGATTCATTTGCAAGAATTCATTCTTGGTTATTTGTAATTAATTATAATGTCTGAACCATCACAGTAAATTATTTCTTTGATTATTTATACCAAGACCCATTCACGTACTGTATTTTTTATAATAGTTAAAGATTTTCAAACAATATTCTCCTACAGAAATCTCTAAGTATGAGGAAATGAAATTACAAGATTTTACTCTTAATTATTTAATTAATTACGAAGAAATTAGGTACAGATATGAATATTAAAGATTCCTTAAAAACTAATTCATAAAATCTTCATGAATTTCCTAAAATAAAATTGTTTTTCTTACAAATAGTAATAAAAACCAAATAATCCGGTCAAAATCAAAAAACCCGCTTTTTTGAGGGTTTTTTCAAAAAAAACCGTTTTTTTTACCAACCCTGCTCTTGTTAGTACAACGTAGGGGCGGTGAAATTTATTCTGTACTGTGATTGTATTCAGTTGGGTGATACTGCCATGCAATATCAAGAAAAGAGTAAAAGAAAGTTATTTTCAAAGTGAAAATCATTGCATCCTGGAACTAAACTAGAAACTTTGGACTCCCATTACAGCCGAACTAGGACCTATGCAGTCAAACCGCTATACCTGGGCTCATATCTAGTGGGAATTAACCTAAATTCAGAATTTCGTCCAGATCCGTGACCCTCAAGGTCGTGCCATTTGGTAATTAGTAAAATCACGTCTCGGTACACCTCAAAATCGCTTATACCGCGCTGCCAACTCGTGCCCCCTCCCTTTTTTTTACTCTACAGTACAACCTTGTTTTGTCGTTTATCCGGACTAACTGGGGCCAAAGGCAATCCGGATAAAAGGTAATCCGGGTAATAAGCAAAACACATTCCTAAATAAGCACTTATCTTTTGCGCCGGAAAAAAGTTTGTCCTCCCTTATGTAAAACTAGTCTGGGCGCCAAATGCCCAAAAATAGGGTAACCTTGTTTTGAGGTATGAATAAAATTTTTTCACTGTTTTTGAATACTTATGTTGTGTAGATACTATATCCGGTTGATGCCACTCAGCCAGATTTGAGCAATTTGAGTAATTCAAGATGGCGTCCAAGATGGCGCTCAAAAAGGTGAAAATTTAGTTTTGGAGCGATTTTATCATGTGATATATCTTTTTATATGTTTTTTAGCTCGAGGAATCAGAATACAACGTCATTTTTGGTGAAAAATGTATGTAAGTGTGTTTACTTAAAGCTTTATTGAATCAAGTTGACAAAAATATATTGTGATGCTTTGAATAAGAAATCAAGAAACTATGTTTCAAATGTTAACATTAAGGATTAGTTTCTAAAGTTGCAGTTTAAAAGATAGTACTGAAGTTGATGTGAAAAAGATATATATGATATTGTTACCTAAGCTCAAGGTTACATAGTTGTAAAGTACAAATCAAACTAAAATTCTTCTTTAGAGTCACTTTCATTCACAATTCGAGCTATATTGGTATTTGGATTGCAGCACCTTTCCCCTTCATGTAAGCATTGACACATTATACTACAGGAAATATTATTTGCCCTACAACTACATCTCACAGTTATGCAGGATTGTTCAGATCGTCATACTATAATGTAATCTGAAGCAATTGAAGTATTTTGCGGAATGGCAGTGGGAAAAAACTCTGTTGATTTCATCTTTTTGCCAACCAAATGATGTTGCATCTGGGTGAAGAAATAATGGACTGTTTGCAGATAGCCGCAAAATAGTTTGAAAGTGAGCCCGTTTTACATTTTCGGCAAAGCAGTCCCTAGTGGGTGGTAATGAAGCAAATGAAGGAGCTCGTAGCTGTGCTTGACCTTTTTTTTTTTTTTTTTTGCCCAAAGAGAAATTCTTACTTCTGTCATATCAGTAGCACCTTCAACACCATAACAAGAAGCAATAAATGCTGTGCATTCTTTAATTACCTCTGTCATACAACTCTCTTTATGACCCAATTTTCATAACTGTTTACCAGCCTGAAGACACTTCAGAAGTATTTTCTCTCCCATTCCATAGAATGGAGCAACAGAATCACAGTCAGGCAGGGCATGAGTAGCCGGCAAACTTGAAATTATATCCTTGTATTTTGAAACTGTTTCTTTGATGTCTACTAATGCCCTTCCTGGTTTTAACGACGCCATACAGACTTCATTTTTCATACCTAGTCGATGGTAGAAGTATAACAGTAACACGAATACATCAGTGTCGTCACATATAAGATGAACAGTTTAATTTTCTTTCATTTTAGTTTCAGATGCTAGCTGCTGTATCATTATAGCAGTCTGCTTCTTCGTGCTTTGTTTTAAAATCGGTTCTCTGACTGAGGTTGCCCCTATGTACTTGAAATGGCGTAGTATTTCGTCCAGTAACAACCAAACGGTTCTCAAATGGGAAATTACAAACATTTGTAGAAATGAAGTTACATAAAAGCTGTATATCAATTGGCGCTTGTTGTCTTAATTGGACAGCATTATATTTTGTGGGGGAAGTGTTGTCGTTTCAGTTAGCACAAACTTCCTTGATACTTTCTTCCCACAACTGGTTCTTGTTGCACTTTTGATGCTGTAGTCAAAGTATCTGTCAAATACCAGGTGGACATGAGCATCTTTCAACATGACAGTGATTTTTTCAAGGAAATTTTTCAGGAAAACATACACAGACCCTCCTACAGGCCAATGAACAACCCACAGTAAAGCACAACCATCAACGATTATTAGTGTCGGTGACTTAGTTCTTCTTTTAGATTGCGACACACTCATTTTGTTCATTAAAGTGGACATACCAACAACCTATCTCATGTTTCCATCGTCTTTAAACATAGATGGAGGCACAGAAGAAAGTTCGTATTTTAAAACATCAGTCATTTTATATCTATGTAGCAATGATTTTGGAATATAAAAGAGAAGCGTCCATCTGTAACGCGGTTAAAATTTTGCCACTCTCTTTATCCTCATCCATGCGTACAACAAATAATTTTTTTGACTGACATGAAATCTACTTCGGAGATTTTCTTGAAAATTATGTACTGCTATTATAACCATTTCATAAGCTTTGTCCACTTTAACTGATTTAGCTGCTGCAATTTTTCCAGATACAATGTTTACCAATCCTTGAGGATGTACACACAATTCCAGTTTTCTCTTCTTCTGTTACTTTCTTCTTTGTGTAAAGGCAATTCATCAGAACCCTTTTGTTCGCTCAAAACAACCCTTGAAAATCGGAAAGTAGAACAGTCTATGAATTTCCCCGTTTTTACAGTAACTCTTTTCATTATCTTAGAATCGATTTCAGACAATATATGTATAAATTTTGAATTCTGTAAAACGCAAAACATTTTCCATTGAGGTTAAGGTTAGAATTATCAAATATTGACGATGGCAGCAGTCAGTCGGAAACTGCGCAAGGAAGTACTGATTTGGTTATGGTAAACCATCTGTTTTTTAGTGGACTTACGGCCGTCAGGGTGCACACACGGCCGTCGGAAGAGATGGGCGAGCGGGGCGATGCCCCCGGGCACTAAAATATGAGAAGAGGTCGTAAACTAAATTTTTAATGCATTGTAATTTAGTTTCTAAAATATTATTATTATTTTTTTTTTATTGAAAAATAATTTTTAATTGCTCAAACATTAGATTTGCTTTCGTAAGATACATATACATTTAAGATTATTTGTTCAACTATGTTTAAAAATTAAATTATGATAACGTTCGGTACTTTTCTATCACACGATTACAAGCCTAAACAGCTTGTTGACGTGATTTTCGGGGTTTAAAAAGAAGGCCTTTAAATGTTCATCTAACTCTAAAAATGTAAAAAAGTGTTCGGTGGGGGGAGGGGGGGTCGAAGAATATTCGCCCATTTACAATCATTTTTTAGGACAACCTTGGGTACTCAGACGGTCCACTATAGCGGGTTCGACCGTATAATAATACTCTAAAAATTAATGTTGCTTCATAACAAAATTTGCAATGTTTTGGGCGCCATCTTGGATGCCATCTTGAATTACTCAAAATGCTCAACTCTGGTAAAGTGGCATCAGTCGGATCTGAAATGTACATAACATAAGCTATCAAAAACAGTCAAAACATTTTATTCATACCTCGGAACTAGCTTTTCGAAATGGCACCCTGACTAAACTATCATAATGTGATTTACGTCGTCCTGACGCTAAACACATCATTTCCCAACCGGTGGTTCACGAACCCCTGGGGGTTCGCGAGGGGAACAAATGGGGTTCGCGAAAATAATATTGTAATGGGGTCATTCTCAGAAAAAACAGGGATTTTGGTGCTCATTTAAAAAAAAAAATCCTAGTATGTTAAATACTTAAGATTAAGTTAGATCTATCCTAAAATGATAATGCTATTATAGTGGTTCAGATCAAGCGAACAAATATTTTAAGTTTTTAAAATTACTTTGTTAGAGCCACATCCATGGACAAACTGTGTCCACAGATGTGATGTCCACGGATGTGATACAAACAACAATTTTCTACATTTAAGAACATGTGCTTTTGCAGTTTTTACTTGAAAGTTGAAAAGCAAAGATTTTACATTTAATTCATTGAATTATTTTATTATCTTACCTAATTATTTTAAATCTGTATGAGCCACAGATGTGATGAGTTGATCTTTCCTTTTTATAAATCGAGGACAAAAATTTTTAAATCAAGTCCCAGAAATCTCAAAGCAAGCTTCAGTTTCTGTCCCACTAAACAAAATGGCTTCTTGAGGGTTAATCTTTTAACCAATACAGTTTGGTGCCGCAACCTGGAAGAATTTATTGGCACCTTCTTTTCTGTCAACAGATGTGACTATTTCTCTGGTCACAAGCATTAAACTTGCAATTAAATAAATATGAAAATTAAGATTGACTTTAAATTTCTGAGAAGCGTGTACTAAATGTGTACTTGATCGAAAATATAGCTTAAATAGCTAAATTTCTTATTTGGTGCATGAAATATAAAGTATGGAAACAAAAAAAGATAAGTGGTTACAGTCCACGGATGTGATAAATCACATTCTGTAGCCAAAATTTAAACAATAAATAAAATATTTTTTCTCATTTAGTAACTTTAATATATTCCATCAGTTGTATTAAAGAGTTTTATTCACTTGAATTATTTTCTGAACTTTTATTCTTTGTTGTAAAAGCCAGAAACACAAATTCCTGATTTTTCTGAGAATGACCAAATGGCGGAATTTCATCATGCTTGCTGAGTTTTTTTTTTCTTTTGAGCAATCACGATTGCTTATTGCTTTTATTTGACTGTTTTTGGCGTCCTATCATTTTATTTTCCCACCGACACCCTCCGCACCATCACCGTCGACCGGTTCCTCACGATGCTGCTACTATAGCGAAAACCATCTCCAGGTTGCATCCATGTCCTACACACACGCGCATACATACGCAACTACACACACACACATACATACGCAACTACACACACACACATACATACACAACTACACACACACGCGCGCACATACACACAGACACATATACAAACACATACACACACATACACACACGCATACATTCAGACACCTACAACTACACACATACAAACACATACACACACATACACACAACTACCCACACATTCATGCCTGCACACAGACACAAACACATATTCCTTCACACTCATACACATACCCCCCACACACACATTCATACACACAACTACCCACACACTTATGCCAGCACACAGACACAAACACACATGCCTACACACACATACACATACCCCTACACACAAACACACACGCCTACATACACACACTCGTGATTGCGAAAAACATAATTTGAATTTGAGATGTCAAAAATTCAAATAATTTTTTTTTTTTTTTTCTCATTTATTCACTTGTTTCTTACCCCTTTCATCTTTCTACGAAGGTTTTAAGTCATCCAAGATCACCAAAAGAGAGCAAGTTCTAAGCCCATATCCGTATAGGTCATAGCAGATTTACTCCCAGACACTTCTTTTAGGCGTTTCTTGTGTCTGTCATAGACATCTCTTGTGTTAGAAAAATACCTTTTAAATATTATTACCCTTTTGAACAATATTTCCATGAGAAAAGGGATAAATACAGAAGCAAATAAAATGCTGACCTTAATTGTAAAACTGGCAGATATTTCAGGCAAACTTTGAGCTTCTCTATTTTGCAATTTTCCCAAGAGTTTTTCTTTTTTTTTCCAAAGTTGACTGAATCTCAGCAAAAAATAATCACTATGTTTGTTCTTTGATGAATTTGTTTTGAATTCATTTTCTAGCTTTTCAGTTTATAGAACTATTTGTGCTTTCATATTTTGCAATTAAGTCTCGTTCTTGTTATGATCTATTGAGCAATATTACTAAAAAAATTCTCCCAAATTTTACTGTGCATGCGATTGCTTTTTCGCTTGTTATTTATTTCTTCCTTTACAATGGGTTCGCCAATTTCTTTCGTATTTTTTAAGGAGTTTTTTAGGGAAAAAAGGTTGAAAACCGCTGCTCTAAAGTATAGAGTTTAACTCGTAGTGATGTCAGACGGAGAACCCAAGTACGCAATGTTTGTAGGATTACTATAATTTGTTGTACGATCTATGTAGGAGTTGTACAGTTAATCAAGAGAAAAAACGAATATTTGTCGCTTATAGTTTGTTCTTGCTATCATATTTAGAATTATTACTTAGCTGAACATAAATTTGTAAACTCTACAAATTAGATTCGGATAAAAGATTCTCCTGTATTTGCTTTGTCCTTGATACAGTTTGTTTAATAATGTAACAAACACAATAGTTGATAACTTTTCTGATACCAAGTATTTGTGTCTGTTCTTTTTTTCAAGCAGACAATTTTCAATAACATTTATTAAAGCAAATTGCCTCATGCAAATTAAATATATGAATATTTATGGCAAGATATTATAAACAGACTAAGATAGAACATTCTTGAAAACAAATCAATCAACTCTTAATAAGCCATTCAGTGGCGGCCATAATGGTTTAGTTTCTGTTAGGATAAACAATATGCATTGTTTCAAATAATTGGAAAAAGTACAGCATTTCAACTTGATATCGGAAGGAGAGGGTAAGCTTATTTACATTTTAAGCTTTTCAAACTTCCAATGGTACCGAGCTTTTGTTGAATATCAATTAATGGATTTGAAAAACGTTCAAAAAAATTAGCAAAACGCGGACATGTTTATGATAGCTCATTTTCAAACGTCTTCTTGAAAAATGGAATTGTTTATAAGAAGAAGCAAGTAATGGTTGATAAATTAATATTTATCAGATGGTTACCATATTGTTTAATAATAGTGGAAAACAATAAATGAAAAAATTATTTATTATTGTATCTACTCAGAGTAATGATTTTCACAAATAAAATAATTTTCTATCTTAGATAAACACAAGAAATGAATGGCCGTTATTCCGTTTCGTAAATTTTTTTCCCGCGGAATCCGAAGGTTCCTAGGAAGATCAAGGTTGCCGCGTTCCTTTTTTTTTTTTTTGTATTTAAAATAATCATTTTAAAAAATCGATATAATAAGTTCTGAATGAAGCATTCAATCAATATTTTCCGAATGAACAGCACAGAAAGCATCAAAATGAATTGTAGATAATAAACTCAATTATTCTCGACGCATGACCGGCGTCCATGTTAGTATAAGAATACGAATTTTTTATTGAAATGTCATTTGTTATTACAAAACATGTGCTACTTTCAGATCACAAAAAGTATTATTTGGAATATTTTTCGTTTTCACTGCAAGAAAATTTTGAATGCTGAATTCAGCTATACTAATGAGGATGAATCAAGGGTTCCGAGAACAAATTGGACATTAAAAAAGGTCCCATTCATCATAGAAATTAAGAAACGCTGATATAATACGATCCTGAACACCCTTTTGTCTTGGTATACAATTTCAACTAAAAAACCGTTTACCATGAACCTGAAACCGGGTTATTTTGACCTAGAATGAACCGTCCCTCCCGTTTCAAAAAAGCGAGAAGAAAAGTACATAAAAGAAGCCTTAAAGTTAAACTGAAAAAAATGTCTAGACCCTAAAATAAATCAGAATAAAATAAACATTAAAGAAATATTTAAAGCTAGGGGGCTCTGTGCCCTACTTTCTTTGCTTGCTACCCCCGTTCATGAATCGCCAACCTAAGTTGCCAATTACAGAGAAAAACAGGCTCAGCAATTTTACAATAAAAGCTAATTTCTTTGTTGGTTTCTATTGTTTGTTTGTCTGTTGGTATCTTATTCTCACCAACCGCAGATCGAGTGTATTCCCCAGAAACCGAAACCATCTTTTCATGTCATGGTAATGGCATGCCATTACCACGAGAATTTTTGCTACCAGTTTCCCCACCAGATGGATGCACTTGAACTCTCTCAAATGCGAAACCGCGCTAAGAATTTAGTTTAGCCGAGTGTTCCCATGCCAAATAGGCATTTGAAGGAATATTTAACATGCAGCATTTATGCGGCTTGTTAAAGATGTACATTCTGCACAAACCTGCAGCATGGACGCTGGAGATTTTCTGCTTCTTGAAAATCCACAGACTGGGGTCGGGTGGTAAATTAAATACAAATTTCGTTAATGATAAAATTCAGGAAATCAACTTTCAGTTACAAAGTCCCCCATTTCTGAAGGTATAAAAACAGATCCCTGGACTGAGCACAGAGAGTAAAAAACTGTCAACTCCAAGGCAAACTAGTGCAGGGTCCACGTCTGATACCAATCTCGTCCTTGATCCAATTAAGGGATGCTTTTCCTCGTTTCAGACACTACACGCCTTTCCGCGTTGTAACGGAATCGAGCGACTTTCGGTTCACGCTTGCCTCCTCAGAATGCAAATGTGTCTCAGTCCGCGGACCAGAATTTATTTTCGCTTTTCATCGTTCTTCTTCGAACGCATACTTCAAATCGCACTTTCCTCTCTGTCGAAATGCCACATTTCGCAGCTATCTTACCATCTGTGCTGCAACCGCTTTTTCTTTTCACCACCGTCGTTTGGGAAGTCGTTTTGCACTAATGTGGTTCGGCGGCTGCAGGCACTGATTTTCGCAAAGTCTCATGGAATACAGTTTGGGAAACTTTTTATCCTATTATTTGGTTTTCATTTATTTCTTCTGATTTAGATGCTTTTTATTTATTTTTTTTAATTTAATAATTGGCAAATGAGTGAATTGTGGATTCTCAACTATTTCCCAATTTTATTCCCCCACATTAAGAGTTTGCTATTTTACAATGAGTATTTTTACTACTGTTCCAAACCTAAGCAATTTGTGAAGAAACTGAGAGGGGGTTTTTCTCGGAAATTTTTATAAAAATTTAAAATTCTTGTACATAAACCAAAGCGAAAATTTAAAAAAAAGACTCACCTGACGTTCAAGGTGATTTTCGATTTAAAAAGTTAGCCCCTTAAGCGTATAAAAAAATTGTAACAGACATGAACTAATACTCATTCATTGTTTTTATTTAATTCAAAAACCAGAATTTTTCAAACATTCAAAAACAATGATAAAAAAAAAAAACACGCGCTGCGTAAAATGCAATTTTAACAAAACATTTTGAGGTTGTTCACAAAAGATATTCCACTTTGAGGGGGGAGGGGCTCATGAAATTGTGACAAGGGTGAGGGATGGTTAATAATAAGCAGTGATATCACGTTTTTTTGCTTTGTTTTTTTACACATGAGAATATGTTTATGAAAAATGGCTTGACACGTGACAAGGGTAGAGGAGGTGGTCGGACGAAGTGTGACACTTTGTGACAAAGGGGGTAGGGGATCAAAAATGTTTGAAAAACGCGTGACATCATTATGGACAGCCCCTTTCATGAAAATTACATCATAAGAATTACGTTATACAAATAACTATGAACATAAAGCTTTGTAAATTACGTAAAGGACGAAAAGAAGAGATTTTATAATTGGTATATGTTAGGTACAAAATAATAATAAATAAATAAAGAAAAACTGATTAATTAATAAAAACATTAAAATAAGGGAGGAGGGATTGTCCTTTTGAATTTCAGAGGTGAGCTGTAAAGGGGTTGTCTATGAATTGTGTCCCACATTTTTTCAACATGATTGAAACCTTGTCACAATGTGTCACACTTCACCTTTCCCTCCCTCTCCCCTCCCCTTTGTTTCGTTGTTTTGCAGAATTGTTATAAAAATGCCTAATGTCACACTGCTTGTTACGCCCTTCCTCCCCGTCGTCACACTGTCTCAATTTCACGAACTCCCCTGAAAGAGTGACATCATTTGTGGATAACCCCTAAAATAAACTAAAGAGTTCGTGGTCAAGTTTAACTCAGTATAGTACATGCTTGTGTGGAAGGGAAATAACAAAAACGGAAAACCATCTTTTCACATTTTTTTAGGGCAAACATTCAGAAAACACATTTTAAATAACGGGAGGGGAGATTAAATTCATTATTTTATTGCTCTGATATGTTTTCCTTCACGAAGAGCTCTCGGCATTTCTTAAGAGTATTCATCCATTTTATTGATGATCTAGCCTGCTCTTGACCCTGATCTAGTGAAAAACAGGCGTAAAAGCAAGCTCATAATTTCAAGTTTAGTGTTTAGAAGTTCTGCTTGTTCGGTGTAAACTTCCCAAATTAGATCACACGGTTCTTATCCTATTATCCTTATCAAAGAAACTAGACGCACACCTATAATTTGAAATGGTGATTTTTTTTTTTTTTTTTTTTTTTTGTCTTCAATCATTTTATGTTTTTCTTCAAAGTTTTAAGATTTATTTAAGCTGCGAAACTTTCAACATCAATTAAAGTAAATCCTACCTACAGATGACTTTTTATATTCAATCATTTTCTTGCCCCTCCCAGTCCCTATTTTTTACATATTTATTTTTCAACTTTTGTAATTTTCCTTAAGGAAGTCACATATGAATCATTTTCTTACTTAACTATTGATAGTGGTTTCTCACTAAACGTTACTACTGTAGTGATAAAAAATAAATGAACAGTATCAAGTTATTCTTGTTTCATTTTTTGCATTGCTTTTGGTCATGAATTACATTTTTTTTTACACTAAAAATTAATTTCTAAAATTATGGAGAATCTGAAAACTTGATTAAAATGTTATTTAACTACAACTCCGAAATTTTATTTAATTATAGAAGGATTTGTGCCAGTATTTATGTCAGAAGTATTTTTGAGTACTATTCTATTTTGAAAATTTGTAGTTCCCAAGTTGTAATAACTCAACCTTTGAAATAAAAATAAGATACTTTGTTCGGATTATAATCTAAAAAAGTGTTTTCTCAAATATGTAACAGCAATTAATATATTTCCTCTGTTGCTGCATCATCATCCTTACTATAGTCTGTTTCGAAAAGAAGGAGGATATTTGCTTTTCTATGCAAAAATTAAGCATGTTTAAGTCTTAAAACTTGGTTTAAAATTTCCCCCTTTTAAACGTTACTATTGCCGTTGCCAATTGTAGCACGGTCAACCTCGAAAATAAAAGTTGTGTCAAGTTACGCATGTTCAACAATCAAGATTAAATAAAAGAAAAAACAAGAACTTCCGTCTAGAACTAAACGAGTCTACTTTCTAGTACATGATCAATATTCTCAAAAAGTTAAAATCACAAATTATTTCAAACATAATTTTTTAATATTTTAAGGCGATTTCTAGGAATAAAATATGTCTCACTCATCTAAAGAATTAGCTGCGTAAAAAAATAAATAAATAAAAATAATTTTTAAAATTAATTTGAATTTTGACCTCTTGAATTCAAATTATGTTTTTCGCAATCACGAGTGTGTCTGTGTGTATGTAGGCATGTGTGTTTATGTGTGTGTAGGGGGTATGTGTATGTGTGTGTAGGCATGTGTGTTTGTGTCTGTGCGCAGGCATAAGTGTGTGAGTAGTTGTGTGTATGAGTGTTTGTGTGTGGTGGGAAATGTGTATGTGTGTGTAGGCATATGTGTTTGTGTCTGTGTTCAGGCATGAGTGTCATGAGTGTGTGGGTAGTTGTGTGTAGGTGTGTGTGTGTATGTGTAGGCGTCTGTATGTATGTGTAGGTGTCTGTATGTATGCGTGTGTGTGTGTAGGTGTCTGTATGTATGCGTGTGTGTATGTGTTTGTGTATGTGTGTGCAGTTGTATGTGTGTGTATGTGTTTGTGTATGTGTGTGCAGTTGTATGTGTGTGTAGGTGTATATGTGTATGTGTTTGTGTGTGTGTGTGCATATGTGTGCGTGTGTGTGTGTATGTGTGCGTGTGTGTGTGTATGTATGCGTGTGTGTGTGTATGTATGCGCGTGTGTGTAGGACATGGACGCAACCTGGAGGCGGCTTTCGCTATAGGAGCAGCATCGTGAGGAGCCGGTCGGCGGTGATGGTGCGGAGGGTGGCGGTGGGAAAATAAAATGATAGGACGCCAAAAACAGTCAAATGAAAGCAATAAGCAATCGTGATTGCTCAATAAACGAACAAATAAAATAGCAGCACCTTTTAAATAAAACAGCTAATGCATTTTTTCCATAAAAAAAATCTTTAATCGCTTTCAAAACGAAAAAATAATAATTAAAATTAATAAGTTCAGTAAACTAAATACATCATGTCAAAAAAAAAGTTTGTTTTTCCCCTGTTGCCCAAAAATATTTTTAATTGAATTAATGTACTTTCCAAAATAAATAAAAACAATAAATTGTCAACTTAAAGAAATAATTTTCTTTGTCAAAAAAAAGAAAAAAAAAACCTCCGTCTGCGCATATTTTACTGTAGAAAATATAAAGGACTTCGAGTTCATCTGATGAAAACTGAATACATAAATTAAAACTTTCGAGTGAAAATAAAAACAAGTCATATTTACAATAATTATGTCACAGTTAAAACCATGTCTGGTCTGCGGAGTTGGAGTCAATCTCATTTTGGGATAAAAGAGTCAGATTTGGGAGTCGAAGGTATTTAATTCAAAGACTCGGAGTTGAAATCGGTCATTTCATTTGGAGTACGCAACTCTGCCAATATTTGCGGAGTCGGAGCCGGGCTTATTTTGGGATAAAGGAATGGGAATCGGAGATCCAAAAATTGGAGTAAGTCATTTTTCATCCGTGTATAAATTTTTTGCCAAAACTACGAAGTCAGAGTCGAAGTCGGGGAGTCGGAGTCCAACTTATTTTCAGGAAGTCGGAGTCAGGTGCTCCAAAATTCTCGGAGTCGGAGTCGGGAGTTTGTCGTCAGGAGCTATTTCCAACAAAATTTGTTTGAAGTAAATCAGTAAAGTGCCTTTAAGTGCGGAATCCATATTGACTTTCAGTTTCCTCGTAGGCGCTAATGTTAAGGGATTTGAACTGTTCAAAATTGAACGGAAAATTGTTCAAATCAAAAAGATATTTTATATACATGTTTTTCATCAAAAGCTTTTTCCTACAATTTTGCTTGAAGCAAATTCGCCTCTAATTTCGGAATCGCCTTGAATTTCCCCGTAGGTGCTAACGTTAAGTTTCTTTGAACTGTTCCAAATTCTACGAAAAATTGTTTAAATCCAAAAGTGAAATATAGGAATAAAGAATCCTCGCCGATATCATTCGAACAAAAAAAATTTGTTCGAATCGGACTATTAACTCAAATGTTATTGGGGGGGGGGGGGGAGACAAGTACAGTAAAACCTGTAAAGTTGACCACCATTGTAAGTTGACCACCTTTATCAGGCACGGAATTGGCCTTTATCGTATAAATAAACCTCTGTAAGTTGACCATCTGTTTAAGTTGACCAATAAAGTAGAGCACCGCAAGTGGTCAACTTATACAGGTTTCACTGTACTTTGATTCAATTGAGTCCAAAAATAGAAAGAAATATATGTTTTAACTGTCTATAAAACCTGCCAAGTAATTCGGAATCAATGGGGTCGTTTCCAAAATTTTAAAAGTATTTTTTTTCTGAAAGAACAGGCTTAAAAACATAGGACCTGACCATTTTTTAACTAATTTGACCAAATTTAATATTTTTTTAAAAAATATTTTAATCGGTGCGCTTTCATTGTTCACGTTGTTCACGTCGATGACATTGCAAATGATGAAATGCCATTCACAACGATATGGTTGATAGCAAGCGTAGAGTGCAATATTTAATTCGCTTCTTGATTATCATAACGTGGAAATGCGGAAGACAGATGCGCCAAAGTACATCATTTGTGACCATGCCTTATTTTCAAAATCGGACATTATAAAAAAAAAAAAAATTAAAAATGACGCGTAGGGAAAAAAAGTTTTCTCTCGCTTCATGTTTTTTTTTTTTTTTGCTTATTCTATCAATTTTAGTGACTAAAAGTAGTACTTTTGACTGAAGGAAACAACTCCATTTCGAACTCCTGACTTTCCTCGTTAGCAAAGCTTAAATATTTAACTAAATCGAATTTTAAATGATCAATTTCTAGATTTAGCTGTATTTCTTCTACGCTTGAAATAATATGTTTTTCAAAACCAGATTCGCACCAGATTTTCAAATTTTAATATAACATTTTGAAAAGATAAACCCTGTAATGTATGCGCATTTGCACACGTTTGTACGCAAATGCACTTTGTTATGAAAATCTTATTTAGTTTAACAAATAACTGTTTTCATTTACACATGCTTGGAACACTATTTAAAACAAATTACATAATTTTAAAATAACAAGTTTTTTTTTTTGCCGGAAAAGGAATTTATGTGAATTTTAAAAGTACATTTAGATATTTTACTAATTTTTTATTAATATGCATCAATAGTCATGAAATACAAAACATGTAATTTATATTTCTGAGAAATTTTAGAACCTGCATTATTATACAATTTATGAGCAAATAATAAAAAACTTCTCACTTGTAATGCATCACAGAAGACATTTAGCATTGCACACTTTCATAGTTTACTTAAAAGTTAAAGAGCTTTTTTGACATTTTAGGGGAAAATTAAAGGGAAGGATAAAAAGTAATCAACTCCCCTCCCCCCTCCTCCAGCTCCCAATACTTAAGCGAAGCGTTTTTTTCTTCCACTTAACCACGTGATTTCTAGCATAAAATATCGACTTGGAAAATATTATGCAAGAATGGGTTTGACTCCCCCCCCCCCCCAAAGTATGGGTATTTAGAGATTTTTCCAACCCCCGTCCCCCTTGGTACCCTTTCGTAATTAATGAGTGACCCCTAGTAGGATTTTATTTAATTAATATTTGCAAAAGAGTTACAGAAATTCTTTCGCAGTCATATTGCATCTGCGATAAACTTTTTGCTAATTAAATAACAATATTAAACAATGTATATCAAGCTCAAACTGACAAATTGATTGCAGAGTGCAGACACATGTTTCTGGGTTTCAAGGAACCAATTTTCTAATACAAAGAAGTGTGAACAGTAGGATGAAATGTCATCCAAAAAAGATTTTAGTTCGGATGACTATGATTTCGCGTTCAAAAATTACCTTGCAAGAAAATTTCAAAATAGATCCTAATTTTATGTTTCCCACACTAACCTTATAAAATGAAAAAAATACTTTTTTTTTTTTTTTTTTTGAACTTTAGTCTGCAACTTTAATTTTCAAAAATCTATGATCCGGAAAGTCATTTAGAAACAAGTTCAAAAACATTGTTTCAAGTTTCTTGTGGTCTTCATTATTTAAAAAAACGGGTTATAAAAAATTTTCGCATAATTTATCATCTAAGAACTACAAGTCAAAATAGTTATTTAAAGAGACTCAAGATTTAGCCTGTAATTTCTCTTATGATACGCAATCATATTTTTCATAATTTAAAGCACATGAGTGCACTTTGACTTATCAATTATATTACAGTAAAACCCCTTCTAACGGACACCGCTCAAAGGCGGACACCCCTCTTATGCGGACAATTTTTAATTCCCCAGTTCCAATGCAAATAACATTATTAAACCCCTGTCGTGCGGACACCTCTCTATTGCGGACAAAAAATTTGTCCGCAATTTACTCTATATATACTAACGTACTTTTCTTTTAATCAGGATTTTTTTCAATGACACTCATTTTCAGAACAGATACATATAGATTTGTATAAATATGCCTTGCCTTTTTTTCCATTTATTTAAATCATGTGAAATTTTTATCAAGAGTCAGGAAAATGTAGTATATTTTATGCGTTTAAATATATTAAATAATTTTCAGTGGTGCAATTACTACAAAAATTTGTGATGAAGAACTAGTAAAATTTAAAAAAAAAAAAAAACACGGCAAAATATTTAAAAATTTACACAAAGAAATAATAGTTAGCTTAAATTAAAATATTACTTACTTAATAAAAGATAAAGGTATCCCGTTTGAGACAGGTGCGCTGTTTTCAAAAAGTTTTTCATTGTTTTCGGAAGAGCCACTTCAGATATAAGGTGAAGAAAACGGACGATGTGAATTTTACATGAAAGAAAAGAAACCACAACACAATAAAAACTGACGAAGTCTACGTAAAACACCACATGCCGCTTCCAGATTGTTGATAGTCCGATGGCTATTCAACGGACTGAACTCCGAAACGAAATCGAAACCCATTTGACATAACTGTGTCGACGGCTACTAGCGCCATCTCTCGAAGGCCGGGCGAAGCTCCGTGGGAACTATGCTCAAGTGATTTTTCTTTGTGGTTAAGTATTGTCGAAGTCGAAGGCTCGCTCTTGTGTAAAAGGGACGGAAAAAATACGTCCTTAAAATATTTTGCCTTCGAGTATTCACAATGGGAGGTTTTAATTCCTGAAGGTTTGGCGGTCATGTTCCAGTGATAAAATAGTGTGATGAGTTTTCGTGTTTTCACCGTAATAATATTTCCTTTCATATTTTTATCTCGTTTAATACGGCTGATAAAATAAAGGTTAAAATGTAATTCATACAATGAATAGATGAATAGAATTGGATAATATTTGCACAGGTCATTTTTTGGTTTATGGAAGCCGTCAGAGTAGCGCCCAACCTTTTTTACAAGAAGGCCACACCTCAAAGTAGTATGAACTTCGCGAACCAGAACATAAAGAATAAAACTCTAATACCTTTTACTGTTTTCTAGGTAATAGGAAAACGCCGATTAATCAACAGTACCGATTAATCAGCCATTTTCGATCAAATTTTGCTGATTAATCGGAGGAAAAATAAATTTCCAAAACATTTTTTTAAGCATACCTTCAACAAGAAACTATGATGAATACATTTGTTAACAGAAAATTAAATGTAAATTTTTGCAAACATTATAATAACATGTAGTATGAAATTGTGTAAAATAAAAACAAAATAAAAAGTTTAGAAAAGGCGTAAAACTGGATGAAATATTAAAGGATCATTTCCTAAGTTTATGTTATGACACCCGACCCCAACTTTCGTAGACACAACTTTTTTTTCCATTATTTTGTTCCTTTTAACTATACATATGTTTACATCATGCATTTTACAATTGACGTTTTAAAGTTGTATCATTTCCTATCAAATTTAGAAAACAATTTCTGATTGTTTGGCTCCAAATTTTTAGCAACCACAAAGGAAGAGGATCGTGTCTTTGCAAAATTCCAGAACATAGTTTCCGGTTCGTATCATCGAACATAACGGGATTGGTTTAGCGAGCCTCAAATGCCCAAAACAGGACACGCAGCGGACGCGGGTCACAGGTCATAATTCAAATTCGATAACTGCTTCAATTTAGTATATTTCTCATTTATATTGATTCATGATAAAGAGCAATTTTAAATTACCTTCTTTTTAATCTTATTTTAAGTAACTTAACACAGCTTGTAGCCATAACTTGGTTTCTATATAAAAAAAAAATCAAAGTTCACGCTTAGAAATAATTTCATTAAAATAAAATACTAGTTACTTTATAAAAGATAAAGATGTCCTCTCTTGTTTTCAAAAGATGCGTTGTTATCAAAAAAATTTCATTGTCTAAGGAAGAGTCAGTTCAGATATAAGTTGAAAGAACTGACTAAATATTAATTTCTAATGAAAAAGGTGCAAGGACACCCGTAATCTTCAAAACATACATTCATATGCAAAGTAAAATTCCCTCTAATACGTAAAAACTCACCATGTTCATTTTGCAATGTCCCTTTGCCCCACTGTAAATTTGTTTATTTTGCAATGTTCGTTTGGCCCCACCGTAAGTTTGTTTATTTTGCAATATCCCTTTGCTTCACTGTAAGTTTGTTTATTTTGCAATGTCTCATTGTTGCACCGTAAGTTTATCTTATGTTCCTTTGCCGCACTGTAAGTTCGTTTATTTTACAATGACTCTTGGCTCCACTGTAAATGTGTTTATTTTCCGAGGTCTCTCTTGATGTAAAAAAACAAACTACAAAAAAATTTTCACAACCGCTCGAGTATGGGTATCCGGGGAAATTAGTACCACCGCGGGTGCCATCCTGTCCCTCGGAATTGTAAAGAATAAAAATATCCTGCTTTCTTTATAGTCTCGTATACGTCCAATATTTTTATATCCAAAATCTACTTCTGCATTCCATTATAATATCTTGCAGTTCTAAGAAGAAAATACACTAGGTGCTCTCCAGTAAGAATTTTAACCATACTAAGATATAATTTCTGTTATTTTGCGTCTTTTCATTTTAATTTAATAACAGTTTAATAAAATAATTTAAGTGCAGCAATGAGTGACGTAATTGCAGTTAAGTTTGCTTGGGTATTTGGTTCAAGGTCTATGAGTTATATACTGTTAAGCTGTTATATCGCTGGCGTTAATTCCCGTTCGAGAAAAAACTAAGTTTACCGCGGTTATGTTAAAATGCGGGTGTAAAATATGTCTCCCAATCACCGCCGTATAACGGGATTCTACTGTACACAGTAAAGTTCGTTTATTGCGAAGGCGTCCATAGCGAATTAACAGCTATAACATAATAGCTCCAAATGTCCTTTACGTTTTACGGCGTGTGTTTCCCAAATTATGTGATTATTGTTACTAATAGCTCTCCGTACAATACCGACATTAATGCAAACTGCGTTCTTGATTAAAAAATAGGAATGAAAAATGCTCTTTGTCGTGTGCAATGCTATTTTTGGAATAAATATCATATTCACTAAACGACACAGATGTTTCATGCCTGATGGATCAAGCACAACCCAAGATGTGTCATTCATGAAAAGAACGTAACGAAAATACTTAAAATGCAAATACGACACCTTTCCTCTTTAACGGTGAAAGATTAAGTTATAGAAATGCAGATCTTTCTTAGAAATACTACTCATTAATGGCAGTTCAAAAAAGGGCATAATGGGGCTGCTTTCTTCAGTCAAAAAGTACTACTTTTAGTCACTGAAATTGATAGAATAAGCAAAATAATAATAATAATAATAATAATAATAATAAATGGAGTGAGAAAAAACTTTCATTTTCCCAACGCTTAGTTTTTAATTATTTTTTTAAAATGTCCGATTTTGAAAATAAAGCGTGGTCTTTATGACGTCACAAATGATGTACTTTGGCGCATCTTTGTACCGCGCTTTCACGTTATGATAATCAAGATGCGAATTAAACATTGTGCTCTTCGCTTGCTGTCAACCATATCGTTGCCAGTACACGTGAGTAAAGATGCGAATTAAATATTGCGCTCTGCAAATGGCAACAGTGAATGGCATTTCATCATTTGTGATGTCATTGGCAGAACAGTAAACAATAAAAGCGCACCGATTGAAATATTTTTTAAAAATATCAAACTTAAACAAAATATTTAAAAAATGGTTAGATCCTATGTTTCTAAACATGCTCTTTCAGAAAAAAATGCTTTCAAAATTTTGCAAACCACCCCATTCAAAATCACTCATTTTTGAGATATGATGCTTTTGAATGGAGTGAGCGAAATAAGAAAAAAAAATGCTGTAGAAATGTATCATTCATTTCAGAAGCGAAGAGGGGATGTTGTACAAGTTTCATTAATTTATCTTTGGAAAATGCGTTAGCAAAATTAGTTACTATTATTTAATCAATGTTTGTAGATTTCAAGCGGTAAAATTGGAAATATTCGAAAAGGTTTCAAGCAAGAATTAGCTGTCAATATGGCGTGATAATCCTTCTTTAAGGTTATGGTCAGGATATCATGTAAATATTCTGATTTAATCTTCGTAACTGAAAGGTTTTCTAGCGATAAAATGGCTTACATTCAAAAATTTGCATTAATATGTTATGCTTCAACAGAGAAATGTCATTTTCTATAATTGGAATAGAAGGAAGGATTAATTTAAAATCATGTGGCTCAGATCTTGTGCATGGTGCCTACCAAATATAAATGTTCATTTTTTTTTTTTTAATTTTTAGATTTTTTTTTTTTTTTTTTTTTTCGAAAATTTTGATAGTTTGGCTAAACATCACTGAATGTAATTGTAGTTTAATATTAAAGATAAAATTAATGTTTCTAATGTGATAAATAGCAATAATATTTCTTAGTCATCGTTTTTGGTCTTTTTACTACTTTTTGCAAAAAGGAAGTATTGTATTCGCGAAAAAATTTTCACCCAAAAATCGACCTTAATTTCCATTTTGATGAATGTTGAGTTTTCTTTTTCGACTCGACCACACGTGAATAAGTGCCTAAGAACGTATAGACACGCGAAATATCTATAATAACGATTCCCGAGTTAATTACAACGAGTTTTCTCGTGACATCTGTATGTACGTATGTATGTATGTGCGTATATGCGTATGTGAGGATGTATGTCGCATAACTCAAGAACGGTAAGTCCTAGAAAGTTGAAATTTGGTACGTAGACTCCTAGTGGGGGTCTAGTTGTGCACCTCCCCTTTTGTTGCATTCGAGTGTTTCTAAAGGGGTCTTTTGCCCCTTTTTGGGGGGAAATCATTGTTAATTTCGATGTAAACTCAAGTGGTGTTATTATTTGGCGGACAATTGGCGATATATCACCAGTCTTTTGGTCGCCAAGTTTTGGTCGCAAATTTGGCGATTTTTTTTAAAAATCTGTTTCAATTTGGTCACTGTTGGTGCTATTTAGAGAGTAAACTATTGAATCACATTAAAATTGCCAGTAATGGGGAAATTCATTAAATTGGAGTAACGGGAAGTCATGTGATGCACACATCAACTCGTTTTAATCGTGCTTCAGCTTGCTGTTGTCATTTTGATGACGAATGTTTTTGCCTTCACGATGGTAATCGGCGATGGCTTTCGGTCGATGGAATATTTATTATTCTAAGATGGTCGACAGCTATTTTCTATCGCAGAATGCCGATTTTTGATCTTAATGTGCAAATACTTTAGAACGGTTTCCCACCCCCATAAGCGGTGGCGCAGGCGCACGTTCCGAATGAAAATAAATAGTGCAAGCGCTGTAGGAGTTGAGTATGCAAAATATGAGGACCGCATTCTGTAAATTGTTTTGAATTCAGAAAAGCTTGCAGATTACGATTCTGGACGTTGCCAGGAGGCATGTTGGTCCATTAATTTTTTTATACCCCGCTCTCTTAGGTACTAAGTAAATGAATCGAGCAAACTCATCTGAACCATTTTACTGATTGTCCTAGTTTTAATGTCCCGTTGTTTCTTAAAATTTAAGATATTTAAAGCTAGGTAATTTAAAAATATAAGAAAAAAAAATTTTAAAGAATAATTTTTGTTAAAAAAAATTATTTAATGCCAAAAATCAAATTTTTACAATGGTCTTTAAAAGCAAAATATAAAAATCCATCTTTTTTATTTTGACAATCATTATTGATACATTTACAAAGCGAAATACAATTTAATTGTAATTTTTTACAAGAACGATCCTTTGTTTGACAGTCGGATGAAAATTTACAGGGCTGAATCAACGATACCGGTAATGGCCGCTTCGTCAGTTTCCGTGGGTACCATTTACGATTTCTTCTTTCGTCGCCATAATTCAGTTAATTGTTCGACACTAAGATCTGTATTTCCTAATGTCGTGGAACTTTCTGTACAAAATCCAACGACGCAACTTTTAATTTTTTTTTTTTTTTTACCCAATCTGCTGGTCGAATCACAGCCACTTATAGAGAGTGTAATGCTGGCAGAATATGACAAATGTTTTCCCCTAGTGACAATCATGCCAAACGACATCCTGAAATGAATTTCTTCTTGTACGAACCATCAAACCATAAACCTAAACAACTAAGACGTGCTAGACGTGGTTGGAGTTTAATTCAGGTTCTTCAAAAAATAAAGAACCTTGTAATTTAAAACATTTTGATGGATCGTCAAATAATCCACAAATACATAACTCGCAATCTTGATTTATTTGTGCATTTCTCGAAGCAGCAGTACAGAGAAATTGATCGAGCTGTAACGCATTTTCAGTGCTGGAAAAGAAATTATTTCAATTGCTTGGGACTTTTGTATTATCATTTGGAAATCATAACAATTTTAACCTTTTGACCCTTTCTCTGCAAAGCTGACACTAAACATTTGATTGAAAGATCATCATACCTGTCAAATACTCCGTAAATGTCCACTCGTTTCAAACTTGGCTGCGAGAAAAATTTGTGAATTCTTTCAAAGAATGCCTCAGGAAATTCGTAAAAGGTATTGAAATTTTTTAATGGAATTCGGTGAACAAGTGCCATACCATCGAACAATAAAAATTTTAGAATTTTGTAAATTGAAGTTCTCTATCCGCTTGCTTACACCGCACTTATAATGACTTTCAATTTCAAGAGCGAGTTCCGATTTTGGAGATTTCCTATAAAATCCTTCTGCGTCAAAAAGGTACTTACAGTAATCCAAAATTTCATGAGCTGCTAAAATTTGTGTGTCAAATCCTCGTTGATCAGCCAACATGAATGGTTTTTGAAAAACACTTATATCTGTTGTGTCTTGTAACTTTTTATTACCCGTAGTTTTTCTGCCTTTTTTGTAAGTAGTCACACAGTTGTTAAATTTAATTTTTTTAATAGGGTCGGATAACTTTTTTACATTTTAGAACAAACGGCTCTTTTTCGTACGTACTTAATGCAATCTCTCCATTTTCTACAATATTTAGCAAACACTGAGAAGAAGATTCATCAGCAAGTTCACCGGTGTAAATATTTCGGAGCGCGCAATTTTCGCTATCATTATAGGGATTGCAAGCAATAAATATTTGACGATACTTTGAATATCTTTTTCGTCTTTATTGATCCTGGATTGCGTTCATTCATTATGGTAATTAATGTCACTTGCAGAGTTTATTTGTATTCCAATACATGAAGAAAGAGCCTCGTGTGTCGTGTACGCTATTTTTAAACGGATTAAGAAGTAACCATCTCTTCATCGCATCTTCATTTTTTGCAATACCAATCAAACCTCCAGTCACTGCCGAAGATCGATTCTGAAACTGCTCTACTGCTAAATCGGGACTGACTACATTAAATCTACCTTCCGTTCGTTTGACGGACAGCATTCCTCTCTTCATATCATTTACAACTTCTACAGGTAGTTTTATCATATCTTGTAAATAAAGAGTCGATCTACGAATGTAGTTTGTGTGATTCGTGGAGAAAAAGTAAGGTAACATTTGTCTAGTTGTTAACAAATGCAGTTCAAAATTATTACTCCTATCAGCCATAACTGAACCTAACCAAATTTCAACCATTTCACAATAGTTGTTCAAAGATTTAAATATTTCGTTTTCAGTGCTCTTGACGCGTAAAAAAATTAAAAAGCTCATCAAAATTTCGGTAATTATTCTTTTATATTGATCATATTTTTCAGTTAGGACTGTGTGATCTTTATCAACTGTATTCTCTCTTATTTCTTCGAGACAAGTAGTTAGCAAATGCATCAATAATGATTGTCAAAGCAAAAAAGATTGATTTTTATATTTTGCTTTTGAAGACCTATGTAAAAATTTGATTTTTAGTACTGAATAATTTTTTCAACAAAAATTATTCTTTTAATTTTTATTTATTTACTTATTTTATTTTATTTTATTTTTGTTTTATTTTAAATTAACTATCCTTAAATATCTTAAATTTTAAGAATCAACAGTACATTGAAACTAGGACAATCATTAAAGTGGTTCAGATGAGTTTGCCCAATTTATTTACTTAGTAAATAAGGGAGCGGGGTATAAAAAATTAATGGACCAACAAGCCTCCTGGTAACATCCAGAATCGTAATCTGCAAGCTTTTCTGAGTCCAAAACAATTTACAGAATGCGGTCCTCATATTTTGCATACTCAACTCCATACAGCGCCCGCTCTAAAAGGCTTTCAAAGCACCATGCCGCTAAAACTTTCAATGTCAGAGCCAGCTCCACCCCCTGCTGTACACTCATGCTTTAACTGTTATTATTAGAAATACATCTGTTCTTTTAAAAACAACTCATCCAACACGTTTTTCTATTCTGTAATGGAATATTTTAATGCTAATTAACGAAGAATGGAATTCATTAATAAGTGAACTGTTAAATTAAATGCAGTATTTGTTTTTAAAAACTCAAACTTTGTGGTATTTTAGTAGTATTTTATAACGCTGCACATTTTCGAACGCAGTTTCAGTCATCATTTGTTTTCTTAAAGTGTTGCTAATCTGCGTTTCTAATGTATTTTTGTAATTAAAGTTTTTTGTATTACATGTTTGTTTTTGCTGCATAAAAAAAAATGTTCTATTCAACATGACAGTTACTAGAATTAACACACTTTACTTAGAAAACGCAGATATACTACAAACAAATATTATAAATCATAAGTAATAATATGAAGACAGTTGGATACATTACAGCTGCTTGATCACTCGCTTGGGCCATCGCACATGTCTGGTTTTGTTGTACATCATGTTGCATAGTCTGAGGCGATTTGAGCTGCAATTTTTTTTTTTTTAATTCTTTAGTGTAAGACAAATATTCCAATTGTTCCAATTATAATACATACATCAATTAAATTTCACCTGGTGTACTTTTACGGGTTTTAGTGGGGCATAAAATTTGAAATGACCCGAAAATTCGCTCGTGTTGAAAATATCAATTTTGGTACTGTAAATTTAAATTTAGAACGCTTGGGACTTCTTAAAATTTCGAAAACTTTTCTATGTGAATTCTCGGGCATTGAAATAACTCCGTACCCAATTCGATGAATATCCGACGTAAACTTGATTCCCATACGGAACATTCACTGAGCTAAAACACTCAAAATGTGTGTTTCTACTAATTAATTAATTTTTGATAATGCTTGAATACAGTCAAGTGCCATACTTGGGACAGTTTTGAACTTTTACCTTTAGTATCACATTAATCATATGTTTTCCATTCGAACGAAGTATTCTATTTTTAGGATGTTCCTTAGTACTTCACTTCAAGACATGGTATAGTTGTGTAGATGTGTCTCTTTAAAAATAAAAACAAACAAATGTTCATTGTCCCAAGTTAGGGACCTCAAACCCTAACTTGGGGCACACACACACAATGATTATTCGATTTTTCTTTAATGTATCCAGAAATAGAGGACCGTTTGGGACACCAATTATCATTTTAAAGAAGTTTATTTTACAACCCAATAAAGAAAAAAAAAATCATTAGATAGAAATTATACAATCTTGTTAACTTTCACTGATTTCAGAATGCACACTTGCCCCTGAAAACATTGAATGTCTTCCCAGTTTTCTTAATTCTTTTGAATGTAATATTTCTGCTTTCCCCCCCCCCCATATTTGGAAGCATAAAAGCAATTGACGAACCCAAATAATTATTAATACAGCTTATTTTTAGCTCTTCATGTCCCCTATTTCATATCTTTTCACATTCATTTTCATTCCTTCATAATACTTGAAAATCACTACAAATAAATTAGCCTCATCTGTACTTTGAGATTCCTTTTCATTAGTAGAACTAATATATGTAATATTTCGGCAAAACACCTTTTGCTCATAAATAGGTTCGATTTTTCTTTAACAATGATGGTCTGTCCTGTTATGGTATGACACATTTATTGGCATCAAAAAAAAATCCCCAATTTATAAAATTTTGTATCTATACGGTTTTTAAATATAATTATACACTTTATTTCCTTTATATTTCATGTAAACACTTTTTATACCTCATTATATCTTAACTTGGAACAGTGTCCAAAGTTTGGAGCGCAATTTCAATAGGGTTTCCTATCCCGTGCTAAAATCAGTTCCGTGGGATTTCGGGATTGTAAGGAGCCAATACCGCGGGATTGACTTTATTCTTCTAAAAATTACATTTTAAGTCAAAGAGAAAAATTTGTGCTTTTATTACTTGAATTTATAGCCTTCTTGAAACCCGCACAGCAATTGTAAAGCAATACTAATCAGATTCTATTTAGTTATTATCGTTTCGTTAGCAAAAGTGTGCCGCTCGTATGGGATGGTAAAGGAATTTTGCTCTAAAAATAATGCACTTGATGAAAACACGTGCTGTGGCTCCACTACAATTGAATTTGCTAAAATTAAATAACTGTGGACATTTAGAAAAGATCTGCATTAACTTCATCATCTTCTGAAATAGATTTTTCTTTTCTTATGCTGGGTTTTTGTTTTCCTCAAGAACTGCGCATCTCTGACAAAAACGACGTCTGATGGATATGTGTTTTCATGATCGGATCCAGGGATGGGGGGCCATGTCCCCTCCCCCTCCCCGTGAAAAATTCAAAAATAATTAAAATCCTCTTTTTTGAGCAAAAAAAGTTTTTTTTTTTTTTTTTTTTTTTTTTTTTTTTTAGCTTAGTAAACTTTCTTTGTAGGTTTAATACATTTTTTGCCGAGAAAATGCTTATCATCCATGATTTAGCACTTAATTGAGTATGTATGCTAAGAGTAAAACTGGTTGTATTTGGAAAGAAGTAATTATTAACTAAGAAAAGGAAATGAATAAGTGATGAAAACTTTAATTAGTTATTATCAACAAATATTATTATAAAAAAATGATTAGCTAACATAAGAGACAGGTTTTAAAGGTATTTAAGTTTAATAATAAGTTTAGAATTTTTTTTTTTTTTTACTCAAAAGCATTATTTGTTTTGCGGCATAGTTTACTTACTTTAGAGGTTTTTTTTTTTTTTTGTGTGTGTGTGTGTGTGTGTGTGTGTGTGTGTGTGTGATTTCGTCTGGAGTAACATATTATTCGATGAAAAGAAATTGATAACTAATTGATAGGGAGCTCCGTCTCCTGCTCGCACTCGCATATCCGTACGGATCGCTATGCCAATCTCGCTTCGCTCGCCAATACGTGTGAGTCAGTGTAACAGCACCGCCATACACGTAACATATACAAATCATTATTTTTCGAGTAGAGTATTTTTTTTAAGTTGAAACTTCATATTATGATACAAAATGGTTGCTTACATAACCGTAAACAGATTTTTACTTCCGTTTACAAAAAGGAAAGTATTGTAATCGCGAAAAAATTTTCACTCAAAAATCAACCTTAATTTCCATTTTGCTCACCCCCGAATGAATATTGAGTTTTTTTTTTTTCATCTCGACCACACATGGATAAGTGCCTAAGAACGTAGAGACACGCAAAATATCCATTTTGATGATTCCCGAGTTAGTTACAACGAGTTTTCTCGTGACGTCTGTATGTACGTATGTATGTATGTGCGTATGTGCGTATGTATGTCGCATAACTCAAGAACGGTAAGTCCTAGAAAGTTGAAATTTGGTACGTAGACTCCTAGTGGGGTCTAGTTGTACACCTCCCCTTTTGGTTGAACACACTTCCCCTTTGGGTGTTTTTAAGGGGGTCTTTTGCTCTTTTTTGGGGGGAAATCATTGTTAATTTCGATGTGAACTCAAGTGGTGTTACAATTTGGCGGACACTTGGCCAGTATTTTGGTCGCCAAGTTTTGTCGCCAACTTGGCGACAAATTTGGTGATTTTTTTTCTTTTTTTTAAAATCTGGTTTTAATTTGGCCATTGTTGGTGATATTTAGAGAGTAAACTATTGAATCACATTAAAATTACCAATAATGGGAAAATGACATTAAATTGGAGCAAAAGGAAGTCATGTGATTAAAGGTTTTACCAAGCACATTTCTTGTGAAATCTATATGATCAATAACATTTGATTTCATTTCCATATTCTATTGATACTTGTTACAGTACAGTAAGTTATCGCATCGGTTAAATGACGGAGAAAATCTGATGAGTACACTACTTACCTTCACCCTTGTTAAGCATTCGATGTCTCTTAAGCAACACAAAAGAATAGATGCGTGTACTCATTTACGCACATTCAAAATAATACTTTAATTCACATTCAACGCACATTCACATTTAAATTAATTCATATTTGATACCTAATAAAATGTGTTAACTATAGAGTTTGGCACTTTTAATTTTAAAGAACTTTGGTGCGTTTGTAGTGGTATTAAAAATTTTAAAGGAAAACACTATTGTTTTGTAAGTAATGATGTTCGCAACAAACGCAGTAAAAAGGAAAGCTGCAGATAATGCACTGAATTTTGCATATTTATTCAACAATAATAATTTTACTTTAAAAATGAAGTTAAGAAATTTAAAAAGTAATATTCTTTTCGGTAAAAAAATTATTATAAAAAGCATTTTTTAGAATAGTTTTGAAAAGTTTTGGAGATTTGAACCCAGAGAATCCATCCCTTAAATACGGTTCTGTTTCTTTATAGTCGAACATATCACAATAAAAATCTAATCTTTCTTTACTAATAATAAAGCTCAAAGTCTCTCTGTCTGGATGTCTGGAACTCTTTGACGCGCATAGCACCTAGACCGTTCGGCCGATTGTCATGAAATTTGGCACAAAGTTAGTTTGTAGCATGGGGGTGTGCACCTCGGAGCAATTTTTCGAAAATTCGATTTTGTTCTTTTTCTATTTCAAAACACTTTCCGGTGCAAAATTACCATAAGATGGACAAGTAAATTACGAAATTATCATGACGTGGAATGGGGGAGTGAATGAATATTGCCAATTGGGGAGAAATTCGTCATCCATTTTTTGTAAATATACTGGCGAACCGAATGACCTTTTAATTTTCAACTATGGGCAAATCCGTGCGGGTACCACTAGTTCATACTAAAACATGAGAAAAATTTGATTTATTGCATTCGTAGTGTTTTACTATGAGTATAATTAAATTAACTTCTTTAATGTTATAAAACAAGCATACTACTTCTTTGGAACTACTGTTCAGTGTTGCAAGTACAAGACGGTTTCTGCATCGATAAAAAACATGTGCAGTATACCATTGAGAAGAAATAAACATGGAGAGAGTAACCCTATTCTCCAAGCAACACTAACAAGTGAACGTGTGATTTGGGTAGCAATTTCGAGTTGAATTTCACTGAACAATTTTTTCATAACCGGAAGTGCTGAATGATGGTTAATATTTAAAAGATGCGGAAGAATTTATATTTTTAGCAATGGTAAACTCTTGTTGCATTATAAAAATTGCAAAGAAGAAGCGTCCGATGACTTTTCTTTTCACATGTATATATAAATGATTTTTAACCACTAAAACCAATAAAAAGTAACAAACTAAAGTTTTCAATGTGTAAGCATTCCATAGCTGCAGTTTTTTTTTTTTTTTTTAAATTCTAAATTCATCCATCAATGTAATGAAATATTGTATGCCACGGGTGGGAATATTTTTTCCCCTATAAGTACACTATTTACTTAACTAATAACTATTTTTGCTACTCAGAAACTCCGACGTATTTTGTACAGATTTCATTTGCTTAGCGAGTAGCTTTCTCGCTAAGCCCGTGCAAACAACCAGGGCTTCGGAGTCAGAAGATTTAAAATTCCAAGAGTCGGAGTCGGGTGTTTTCCCTCAAAGTCCTAAGTCTGCCAGTGCTTACAGAGTCGGGGTCGGTCTGATTTTGGGGTAAAGGAGTCGGAGTCAAATGCTCTAAAATTCCCGGTATTAGTCATTTTATCTCCGACTCCGCAACCTGCAAACAACACGGGCTTGGTGAGTATATCTGCTCTTAGCTTTATACAGCAATTATGCAATTTTTGTGTTAACAACTCTGATTCTGTCGGTTAAAGTCAGGAGGCCCACCTAGGGGGGAGGGAGGGGTCATGGCGCAGATTGCGCCATTGAAATTTTTAGGGGGCTTGTCTTGAGGGATATTTTTTCATTTGGGGGGCCTTGCTTTTGGGGGGGGAGTCTCCGCAATATTGAAGGAGGCGGGTGCGTCTTTGCCCTTAGGGGGGTTGGGCATCCCTGTCAAAGTGAAGCTTTTTAACTCGCGCAAAATCTCCTCTACCGCAAAAAGTAGTCATTTCCGACCCTAACGATGCTATGTAATTCCAAATCGCTATTGCAAGTTTGTCCACAAAGTTTTGGGAACCATATACGTATATATGAGTAATTCATTTTAAAAAAATTCAAAACATGAAATTTGGACGCGACAAGGTTCTTTTCTGAAACTAATACGAAATGCGTTGTGTCTTTAACGATCTGCCATGAGTTCATTTCTTGAAATTATGAAGAGAGGCTTGAACTTAAAAAACTGTTTTCATGGATATTATCACATAGCAGATAGATTTTCAACTTAAGGGGTAGCTACATCGATGGCAAACGATGCAAGCGGAAATAAATGCAAACACTCCAATCTGGTTCATCTTGGCCTAACTTGACTAAGAAAGCGTTTTTTATAGGTCAATTGAAAGCGAAAATAAGTTGCTTTATCCAAAAAGCAGACCTTACATTTCCCCTTATCATGGGTAATTACGTGTTCGTCGATTCACACTTCCGCTTAGTGATTCCGGCCCTCGTAAACCTATCAGTAGTTTATGGCGAAAACGGATGAGGAAAGAGGGTGAAATTCAACATATAAGTGTATTTCTTCAGTACAGTCAGTTCATAAAAATTAAGCAGAATAATATCAAATTTGAATCTAGGTAGAAATTTTTATATTAATTTCCTAAATAAATCTTTGTGAGATAGACTTGATATCAATTGAGAAATGAAATAATTACATCTTTCTGAGTGCATTGTTTTGAGTGAAGTTTAAGAGTTTTACCATATGCTAGCTGCAAAAAAGAAAAAGAAAAGGTAAACTGATAATTTATTTCTCAGTAGATATAAAATTGTTCCTTTTATTTTACTAAAAAATACATTAATTCATTTATTTATTTCATTATTATTGAATTGACATATGGCCGTGAAACCTGGGCCTTGACACCAAAAGCTATTAACGACTTAAAAATTTGAACATAAAATAATAAGAAAGATATATGGACCAATTCAGACAAATAACGACGAATGTAGAATAAAAATAAATAAATAAATAGAAATTACTAATAAAAAAAAAGATATAGTGAAATTTGTTAGAGGACACAACGATTATCCTAGCTCCGCCACATCGAGAAACATACTGATAATCGAGTGGCTTATTGGGAGCCAATGTGCAATAGGCAAAAAAGGAAGACCAAAAGGAAGATGGATAGCTGATGTCCTCAAGAACTGGAAAATCCTAATAGTACCAATTGGAGAAAAAGGGGCTGAAGACTGAGTCGCTCGAAACAGGATTATTAAGTAGGCTAAGACCCATTCCGGGTTGTAACGCCAAATAATTATCATATTGCTATAAAATAAAAGCTTACAGTACAGTACAGTATACTCCCGATTATCCGCGCTAACCACCGGGCGGCGTAGCACGGATAATCGAAAAACGCGGATAATCCGAAAAATCATTTAAGGAATATGTAGGGTAACAAAAAAGAGGAAATTAGAAAAAACTAAATAATATATATATATACTCACACAAACCATCAGGAACTTTCCTTCAAAATTTATTGCTTAAAAAATTCGGTGATACATTTTTGTTTTCTTTGTTTGTTTAAATTGTTGTGTATGTCCATACGAATTTTTCTTACTGCAATTATTTCTCCGTAATCGTAACCTCTTTCACTCATGTAATCCAATAAATGTTCCGTAGATTGTAGAGCAGTAGAATGTGAAATTGCATTTTCTTAATATTCTTTATCTTCGTCTTCGGTATCATCACTTGCGCCTGAAAGAAGCTTTAAAAAAGTGTGATTCCGAAATGATGCACGGATAATCTGCAAACCGGATAATCCGCACACGGATAATCGGGAGTATGCAGTACTTCCTTTTAAAATTAACTTCAGCCGGCTTTTTTATTTTAAAATGCACATTAAACATGCGACTAGTTCATATTTTGAAATAGCACGAACATCATGTAATGAATTAATTAATCTACAATTAAAAAAATCAAATTAGTTTGGATGAATTTAATCCAAACAAAACCTTGACAAAGTTGTTGGCATGTGTTGCTGGCACTGAAAGATTGGAGTAGTGTGATAAAGATTTCCGGTCCACTGACTCGACAATACATCACGGAATCTCACAATGAATTGATTTTCAAAGAACAATTGATTGACCAATCTCAGTCGATTGCGAATAAAATTTGCCCACCCTTGTGCGTCGATGTAATAAATTCTCAGCGTTTGATTAGTTTGCTTGGATGACAGTACAATGATGCTTGATTTCCAAATTAAAGAAAAAAAAACTATTGAAAAACAATAAAGAAATATATTTTTTCCTGAGTAGTTTAACAAAATGCTTGTTGTAACTTATTTAGATGTGTTTTAGGAAATGGCTTGGAACTTGGAACACGTTCCAAGCGGCCTTTTGTAAACTTTACGTTAATGTTGGAGCTCATTAAACTATCAGAATGTATTTGCACTCGATGTTTGTACCGAAAATGAGAATTACGTCATTAAAAGAAAAAGGCAATCTATGTTTAATGACTGTAGAAAAAATATAATGTTTCTAGATCATTTTGGTGTCTAATCACAGTTTTCTAAGAAAAGATACAAAGTGAAATCTTTCTATTATACTCACGAAGTGATAAAAACCCAACTGCGACACTTTTATTGAGTGAAACAACCATTCCACGTTAAAATATTTAGTGACTAACTTTCCTAAACATTTTTGAAAAAATGGCGTTGGAAAAGAAGGAAATTGAGTGTGAGGACAATCATTTTCAATTCACTTTACATTTTGAAATTTTAATCGAATTAATTAAGGCAGCCTCATGAAAAGTACAGAAATGGGTTTTTGAGAGGTGTCTACTCTTTCTTTTCCTCTAGTCTTCTGATAGTTCTAAAAAAATTATCGTTCTCAGAAAAATAAATTTTAATTATAGTCACATTCGTCCGATAAATAGTGAGCTTAACTAACTTTGTTTCCTTCCAACGGTTAACTATATAGTTGGAGAAAACCTATCCTGGCATCATTGCGAAGGCAACGCAAAAATCAAATACAGAATGTACATGCGTTTCTGACAGGCATAAATTTAATCAGGGCCAAAAAATTAACCGCGACCAAAAAAAGTAACATCTATTCGATCAATTGTTTAACTCGGTTAGAAAAACTATTCGCACTGGAAAGATCACTGTATAGGATTTTTCTTACATTCCTATCCTGTTAAAAAATCGCTTGGCAAATGTGCTAAATAATTAGGACTTGAAGATTCCTGGAAGGACGCTTTCACATCTGCCACATTCTTGCATCAATTTGAGGTCAGCCAGGAGTTTTCTTGTTCAGTGCAGTGCATGTGGATCTTAAGATTAATACCCAAACATGATTTTTTTCTCTCTGGTGCAAGGTCATGTCGACCAAATTGGAATCGAACGCGAAATTCCCACTGAATAACAATTAAAAAGCTACCATTGGGAATTTTCTCTCATGTTGATCACCGAGCCATGATACTGCAAATGGGAGATATACTGTTATCGACCGATACTACTTCCACCACCGGATCCCCCCCTCCCCGCAATTCTCACATCCCCATTTCCGAATACGGGAGTCAAAATGCTGGACCCTGTACAAAAATTTCTCTTGAAATTAAAATCCACACAGTCCTGATTTTTTCTTTTTCTTTTCTTTCTTTTTTTTTTTTTTTTTTTAAGATGTGTTTACAAAACTTTTCATCATTCGAAGCTATGTTAGGATGACTGACGCTACACTCATTCAAACTACACGACATTTTGTCCTGTTAAGTTTTGGAATGGGTTGAAACTCTCAATTAGCCTTAATGAAATCCTAATTTTGAATCGTCAGATAAAATTTACAGAATGATGATACTTTTTCCAAATGGAACTCCAAATTTTGCCGAATGATGATAATTTAGCCGAATCTTCAGACAAAATTTGCCGAATTATGATAATTTTGCCGAATGGAAACCCAAATTTTACCGAAAAGTCATAAAAGAAATTGCCGAATAAGGACATTTTTGGAAGGTCACAGTCCCCTCCCATCAGGGTACCCCTGATTTGGTCAACAGTATTAAAACTTGACTCCCTTGTCTAGGGGTCAGAGAAGTCTGACTGCGACAGGAAGGTCCGGGTTCGAATCCTGGCTTGGGCATGGACCTGTGAACGTGTTGTTGTGCTGTGAATGGTTGCTTAGCCTATAAACGGATCTTTATGGCAGATGTGTACGTAGAAGTCTGACTTCACAGCAAATTACGATGCAGCTTTAAAAGTGAATCAGCGCACTCCAAATTGCTAGCTTAGCTGGCACACGACAACAAGAACAGTTACCCATAATGATCAAACATTTGACGGCTCGAGGAAATGAGACACAATGCCACTTTCCCTTTAAAAAAAACGAGCATCCAGGGGCGGCATTTCAACAATTCATTTGGGGGGTCGAGTTTTTTAAACATGAATTTTCTCAATGTGGAATAAAATACGAGTACATTTTTTTTCAAGTAAGGTCATTAAAGAAATTCAAATTTTACTATCCACATTTTTAATTTATTTTATAGTCAGCTATAACAGAAAAGATCTTGATACTACCGTTTCTAAAGTAAATTTTAATGCACGATTTTTGGAATCCAGAAGAAGAGGAAATCTTGATACTATATTCCGTCAATATCCAGCAGCATGCTCTTGGCAGTATAGCTGAAGATGAAAGTCTCGCTTGTCCCATCATGCACCAAAAAAAAAAAAAAAATTCTCTAACCTTCTGAGACACGAAAATGATCTTTCAGTTAGCTGAGTTGATTGGAATCGGTGAAAAAATAATTTAAGCTAGAAAGTTATGTTAGAAAACGCATCATTAAAAATATTCTCTTAAAAAAAAAAAAAACATGCAAGTTTAAAATTTGTGCTCTAGTCTTTATTTTTTATCATTGAAGTACACTGGCTCTTCGCAAAACAATTCTTTTTGCTTCGTTCAACAACTTTTACTTGTAACTGAAATATTTTATTTATCTTGTTCAATAACCTGCACATATAATATTGAACTTAGATTTATCACTAAATCTTGTGTTAATTTCATTAGAAACTGAATGTATCTATTATTTGAGACAAAGTATTGAGTCAATCACTTGACTTTGCATCATCATGTGGATTTTTGTCACTTTTTTATTTATTTATTTTTTAATATGTCTAATAAATCCAAATCAACAAGAAGCTCTTAATAGGAGCTCGATCAAGAGTTCTAGCTTTAACTTTTGTAGACCATTTTGTGCCTCATCCAGCAAAAGTATCTGTTGATGCACGAATTTTTTTCAAAAATAGCGTGTCTTTTGTAAGAAGTTTCCATGAAAGTATACAATGTATTGAACTGCTCAAATATGCCTCTTAAGAGGAGGAATCAATGTTCACTCACTAACTGAACGTATATTTAAAATATGAGCGCAATAATGAACTCAAAATACCAAGAAACTTCTCGTAAAAATCGGGCCTGTCACACTGCACTGCCCTTTCACATTCGAAGCAGAAACATCATCTTAACACTGTACTTACAAGTATGAGGCATTTAAACCATGTGAGGAAATTTCTTCTTTAGTTGAAACAAACTTATTCTCCATCTATTTTTTTATTATGAAAGTTCTGAAAATGATTCATGAATTTCAAAATTTTGATCCAAATAGCGAAAAACACTTGCTCGTGGCTGGACAGGTCTCGAGTTTCATCAACTTTTACTAAAGATCATCTGCAGATTTTTTTTTTTTTTTTTTTTTTTAACTTCCTATTGCATATGATCACTGATTTGCGCGTTAGGTAAATTGAATTTCCTGATTTCTTAACATTCTGCGCAAAATATTTGGGGGTGCAACCGCCCCCTCTTGCTCCCCCTATTTGCCGCCCCTGTGTGCATCACATGACTTCCTTTTACTCCAATTTTAATGTCATTTTCCCATTACTGGCAGTTTTAATATAATTCAATATTTTACTCTCTACATATCACCACCAATGGCCAAATTGAAACCAAATTAAAAAAAAAAATTGCCAAATTTATCGCCAAGTTGGCGACAAACTTGGCGACCAGAAAACTGGCGATATATCGCCAAGTGTCCGCCAAATTATAACACCACTTGAATCGAAATTAACAATGATTTCCCCCCAAAAAGGGTCAAAAGACCCCCTTAAAAACACACGAAAGTAACCAAAACTGGAGGTGCACAGCTAGACCCCACTAGGAGTCTACGTACCAAATTTCAACTTTCTAGGACATACCGTTCTTGAGTAATGCGACATACGTACGCACATCCGCATATACGCACATACATATATATACGTACATACGGACGTCACGAGAAAAGTCGTTGTAATTAACTCGGGGAATGTCAAAACGGATAATTTGAATGTTTATACGTTCTTAGGCACTTATCCGCGTGTGATCGAGTTGAAAAAAAAAACTCAACATTCATTCGGGGGTGAGCAAAATGAAAATTAAGGTCGAATTTTGAGTGAAATTTTTTTCGCGAATACAATACTTCCTGTTTTGTAAAAGGAAGTAAAAAATTTAAACTAACCATCTTTTGTATCATTCTTTAATTGGTGTAATGCTGTGAGTTTGAACTTTCAAACACCTGTCAAATATTCCTCAACATACAAATGAGAAGTCACAGCAGGAGGGACTTTACTCTGACCCACAGGCGAAACATCAGACATAAATAACATCACATAAGATTAGGAATAAGTAACGCTTCAAGTTGTTTGACCTCGATGGATGCTTCGTTTGGGAACATTTATTTTTACCAGAAATTAAATGAAAGAATGTTAATGAAATGATGGAATAGGCAAACGAAGGGGTGTTTTAAATATCAATTTTTAAAGGTGCCTTTTCCGTATTTTAGGGGTTAAGTATTACAAGCAAAAAGTATAGTTTCTAAAACAAAGAAAAAATCCTCATATATATAATAGCCACTGATCGAGTAACGTGCGAGTTTCAACAATGAAACTCGTGCCACGGCATGATAGTTTGATAATATTTTTGTGGTAAGGTTTGACATGCAAGGAAACGCTTTATTTTGATGGGGTTGAACGGGGTCCGGTAACTCAACTGTTTTACCGGTAAGACCGTGTCATTTCAGAGGAATGAAAAAACGAAAAAATGGTCAACAATGAACACCACCTACTGGGGTTTAGGGCTAATTCACTGGAGTTGGGGTTACAATTTCAAACATCAAAACATCATCAAACAAGCATCAATAGCTCCTTTCAAATGTAGAAGCAATTTTTACCCGTCATACCTTGACGAGCGATTTTCTAGTTACAGTAAAATAATGAAGGAAATCAAATGCGTGATGTTTTCAAAACGTGACAGTGAAATTAATGTAAAATTAAGGGAAAAAAACACACACACATACACACAATTTTTGAAATGTAGGATACACGTGTTTCGGAATTACAAGAATCTTTTCTTTAAGCAATAACGCTTTCAGCTTCGAGACGCAATTTGACTGCTTGTTTTGAAGATTGGGTCCATTTTCATTCTGAGACATGCGTTATTATACAACATTTACATGCGCAATATAATTTGAAAAATTCGTTGGTAACTAAATTGTTCTCTTTTATTCATTTTCGCTGTTTCTTATTATCGCCCCAGACTAGAGCTTCCAGTTTTTCTCTTCAACGAATCCATACTTATTTTACGATTCTGTTATTCTGTTTTCTGTCGGGAAACAAGTAGCTAAAATTTCTACGTGTTTTCAATTCTGGTGGGTCGCATTCTTTTGGTTTCTTTCCGTAATTAGTTAAAAGACAAGAGTAGAGATTTTTGTTAAGAAAACGTATTTAGAAGTTTGTAAGATTCTTCAATCAACTCATCGAAATGAAAGCAATAGGGGGAAATGTGATTGTTGCTTAAAACAATTCTATTTCTTCCTCCCCCCCCCCTTTTGTTACAGATGTTTTAAAGTGTCAAAAGAAACAGCACTTCCACTCGAATAAAAATTATTCTGCAATTTTCCGGATTTCACAGTTGAAATACCACGTAAATCAATAACTCAATTTTACTACAGTTGAGCCAAACTCAACTTGGTAAAAGTCTGACAAGAGACCATGTCAGACAACTCGGAAACTAGGGAGGCCCGATTCTTTAGGGGGTTCGACTCAGAATAGTTAAGTTTGAAAAGTTTTATGGAGGGATGGGGACCTGGCAACCAAACAGGCAAGGCCTTTGGCTCTCGACCTACTGTCTGACCACGGATTGTATGGAAAGACAAACATCCGTTTTACAGCCGGAAATGGACGAATCTATTATTTTTTTAGCGATGTCAGCTTTTGCAGAAGCAGAGACTCATTCAAATGAGTGGAATACCGCCATCAAATTTTTACTTTCCCCCCTCATTCAGATAGATTCGTCTTATCTGGACGTTTGAAAATTCCATACAATCCGTGCCCGTACAGTAGCAGCATTGTGATGTTTTCGCAGACCCTAATCACAAAATTACGAATACGACGCTGTCAGGTTAGGTTTACCTCAACTGTAATTTTAGAAACAACATGACATATGAGATGAATTATTGGTAAATGTAAATTCCAAACCGCAAATAAAATAGAATTCAATAATAAATCTGAGAAAGCCGAATCCATATTCTTGCATCCAAAGCGAAATGTCTCGGTAAGCAATTTCTCAAAGCTGCAAAATAGCCTGGCAAGGTCGCCTGCGAACTTTCTCTTCTTCGGCAACCTTGATTCCAAAGTAACTGAGTTCTCTTGTATAAGAGACACGCAGTTACGCTCCGGAATAGGAGTTTCCAGCTCAGTGAAGTCCTCAACATATTTCCAGGCAACTGAAGCGTTAAAGCCAGCCAGAAGTGGAGCGCCGTTTCCCGCGAAAAAGGAAAGATGTGCATAACATCAAGAATATTTTGATTGCGTAATAAATTTACTATCTCCAACGTAATTGCAGTTGGACTGGTATTTCATTTTTTACGGGAGGAGGAAAGATGCAAAACATAGCATCGAGCCCATATCCCCCACCCCAAGAACGATGGCGCTCTCCTTAATATTAAATTATCCAAACACAATCTCCTGAAAATTTCAACCTATGCTCCATACACGCATGCATATGTGTACATTTGAGTTCTATAAGAGCAGAGTTTCCCAAACTGTGTTCTGCGGACCCCCGAGTCGATGCCAGGGGTTTGCGGTGCTATCCAGCTAAAACGTTAAATATAATTAAGTTTGAAGGACGAGTAACGATAGTTTAATTAAAAAAGAAAGAACATTTATGAGGAATAAACGAGCTGATGTGTGCATCATATGACTTCCTTTTACACCGATTTAATGTTATTTCCCCATTATTGCAATTTTAATGTGATTCAGTAGTTAACTCTCTAAATATCACCAACAGTAGCCAAATTAAAACCAGATTTAAAAAAAAAAGGATAAAAAAAAACGTCAAATTTGTCGCCATTTTATCGACAAAACTTGGCGACCAAAAGACTGGCAATATATCGCCAAGTGTCCGCCAAATTATGACACCACTTGAGTTTGCATCAAAATTAACAATGATTCTCCCCCCCCCCCACACAAAAACAAGGTGTAAAAGCCCACTTTGGAACATCTGAATGCAACCAAACAGGAAGGTGGGCAACTAGACCGCACTAGGAGTATACGTATCAAATTTCAACTTTCTAGGACATAACGTTCTTGAGTTATGCGACATACATACACGCACATCCGCATATACAGACGTCATGAGAGAACTCGTCGTAATTAACTCGGGAATCGTCAAAATGGATATTTCGCCTGTCTATACGTTCTTAAGCACTTTTCACGTGTGATCGGGTCGGAAAAAAAAAACTCAACATTCATTCGGGGGCGAGCAAAATGGAAATTAAGGTCGATTTTTGAGTGAAATTTTTTTCGCGAATACAATAGTTCCTTTTTTGTAAAAGGACGTAAAGAGTTCTTGCTTAAGTACATGCAGGACGCAGCAGTCCAACCCCCCCCCCTCCCTCTGGGAAGTAAACACACTACACATTAATTAATTAATTTTGTGTTCGTGATGAAGTTCATATTGTTACTAAATTATATTAAATAAAATGTTAGTGTGTAGTGAACTGATGAACAAGAGTGGTGAGCAAGGTTGTAGCACAGGTACAAGTGGAATTAGTTGAAGTTTTTCTGTATTGTCGGTAAGCATACTTTTTTAGTATTATAATTGCATGTAAAGCATTAATAATAAATTTATTGCGATGAAGGAATGTGCTTGCAGTTTCCGAGAAATGGTGACCGATAGCGACCAGAGGGCGGTGGCTCCCTATAATTGAGGCAAAACTTAAGCAGGCAGCATTGTGAAGGATAAGCAAATCCTAATCGCAGCATTACGACGCTGTCAGTGTAGGTTTGCCCGAACCATAATTAATAATAAAAATCCTAACTCATATGAAAAATGTACACACCTAAATTGGCTAACTGTGTTTTGTTCACTAACTTCAAAAGTTCAATTTTACTAGCAAACTTATAGAAATTTTGTGATAACATTTTTATTCCTATTTGTATTACAAATAAAATTATACTTCCATAACTCAAAATAATAATGTAAGATATCGATCCAGACAAGAGCTCTAATGCTCTGAAAAATATACAGAACAATGAACAAATAAATTTAAAGGAAAAAAAAAGCGGAAAAACACATTAGAAAAAAAAAAAGATTTAACTTTGTCAAATCATTTTTTTTTGCGCGCCCGAGGGAGGGGGGGGGGGGCGGTCCGCGGAGTTCGTAATTTTTCCGAAGGGGGTCCGCGGAAGATTGAAGTTTTGGAACCTGTGCATTAGAGGATGTTGTTCCATTAAAGTAAAGGGCTCAGCGCCTAACGCGCAAAGCGACCACGCTACCGGAACCCAGCCCTTTTGCGAATGAAGCGAATATTTTTTCTTTGGCAATAATAAATGTTTCGCCAAACAAAGAAAATGGTATAAAATCACATTAACAGTAGCTTTCAAATCTTTATATATTAAGAGCTGCGTTGCCCGGTCTTCCTTGAGAATAAAAATTATGTCAAGTGACATATATTCAACAATCAGTCTTAAATAAAAGAAAAAAAAAACACCGTGCAAAATTACCCGTCCAAACAATGACGATAGATATTAAAATACTTAAGAAATTAAAATACGAAAGATGGATTTTAAAAGAGTAACCATGGAAACACGAAATAAAATAAGTTTGAGAAATTAAATGCAAAAGAAAAAAATGAACAATGGATTCAAAAAGCGTAACCGTCGAAACGCGAAAATAAAATGGTTGACAACTTGAATCAAAATGACATATTTCGAAATTGATTAAAAAACGCTTGTAACTATTTTTCCTTTGAAGATAGAAGCTAATTTTTTCGACCATCGTCATTTATGTCGAGAGAGATCTGGAGTAAAAAATGTCGCTTTTTCCAATGGTGTCAAAAGGAAAACTGTAGGACAATTCTTTCACTTTTTATTCATAGATTTAATGAAGAAAGTAGTGTCTAAATTTCAGCTAAGCCTAAAACAGTTCGAGGTAAAAACGCAAATTACTCCCACCATAATTAAGTTAGAACATTGAAACAAATGGTTTAGAACGCGGAAAATTCTACCCTTTTCAACAATACATAATATTAATATGTGCAAGTAATTATTTACCTCTTTAATAGCCAATAATAGGCAATTTACGTGAAATTTAGGACTAAATTGGAATAAAGAAAGAACTATTTATCGGATTTTTTTTTTTTCCGGATTATAGCCTATGTTACTCAGTAAGAAAGCACCTTTCATATACTGAAGGAATTATTCAAATAGGTGCAGTGATGCCGGAGATTACCTCGAACATATAAACACACAAAAATCCTCCCTCTCTCTTTATAATATTAGTATAGATTAAAGTTGAAACATTCTGGGAAAACGTTCTCAAACCCCATCTTTTGCCCTAACGTAATTTAAGATGGCCTACACATAAGTATGTAGGACTGCAATTTCGAAAATTATGAAAGTGCTTCCAACGTAATCCCCGAGAAATGCCCTCTCAATTAATCATTCATCATCATTGACGGTGAAATAAATTTCGTCTTCTTGACTTTAATTTTAAAGAACTCGCTGAGGTTTCCCGAACCTGTCCTCCTCCTAATATTACCGAAGATCCTCAAAAATTTCACTGTTAAAGCTTCAGAAAATTTTTCGGGGAACATCTCTCAAACCCCCTACCCCTCTAACAGTATTGAAATTCTCCTACGATTGCGTTAATTGAATTTAAGTTTTGAAAACTTGCCAGGGAAGGACTACCAATCTCTCCACCCATTAACATTGCCAAAATTCTTCTAAAACTGCGTTTTCTACAGATCGGGAAATTTTCGAGAGAATGCTCCCCCCTCTCTCTCGCCAACATCATCGAAAAACTACTTTAATTTCGTTTTTAGTGCTTCAATTACGAAACATTTCTATACGCGAGCCCCTTCAATCACCCCCCCCCCCCCTCCGTTCAATGAAGGTTATCTTAAATTACGTTTTCGGAGCTTTAATTTCAAGAAACTGGCAGTCCACTCAATTTTAACAAAACAGCCTACAACCGCGTTTTTGAGGTTTCAATTTCAAAGAATTTCGGGGTATGACACCGCATCTCTTTTCTCCTTAATGTCATCATAGATCGTCTAAAACTGCATTTTTCGAACTACAATTTTCAAATTTTTTCCGAGGGAGAGCACCCGGATCCAATGAGCCCACAATCAAAAGTAATTCAAAATTGCGTTCTTGGAGTTTGAAAATTTATCGGGGGATGATCCCCGAGTCTCTTCCATCCTTAACATCACTATAGATCGTCTAAAACAAACTTGTCAACTTTCAACTAACAATCTTGGAAATTTCACGGGGGAGAGCCCCCGAATCCCCTTCCTTGAACATAATCAAATGTAACGTACGATCGGACCTCCTCTCCCCTTTATCCCCAACTTAAAATATAGCCTAAATCTGCGTTTTTCTATCTTCAATTTCAAAAAAATGACAGATGGAAGCTCTCCGATACCCCTTTTTTCTGACTGAATATTATCTTTACGAATAAATTAATATTATTAGTACTAAGGTCTAGTAATATGACTATCGCTGCTAAATCAGAAGCTAAATCTCTCTCCTTCTCTGCATATTGGAAGATGCGTTTGAAACAATTAAGGAGCCGCCAGATGTGTCCCCCTCCCCCCAGGTTTTTGACCTAGTAACGGCCCTGGTGAAAAAGGATAAAAGAAATGCTGGGGGGGGGAGGGGTCAAAAGAAAGGCTGGTGTTGCGGAGGAGGTAGGTGTGGCACAGTGGCGTGCAGATCAATATTTTTTAGGGGACCAGTTGGTTACGGTAAATTACGATACACAAAAGTAAAAAGATTTATAAATATATTATCTTCCCAATTATTATCAACTTCAGTGTTATATGCTTCAAAGTTGATGAGCGACATTGCTCACTAAGATGAAAATTTATTCGAGTTTTACCATAAGTTTTCAACTGAGTAATGGCTTGGTAGTGTCCTTGGGTTTTCTCGTGACGAATCGTTGCCTTGTGGAAATTGCTCATATCTAAAAATCCATCGGTATTCCAGACGCCTTTTTTCTTTTCAAAAAGAACGCAGGGCCAGCAAAATAATTTTTTTCTTGACTTACAAGCAGTCAGTCATAGATAATGTTAGGTCAGGAGCCTAGGCCTGCTCTGTGAAATTATTTGAGCTTTCTCTTGGAAAGTCAAAGCCAAAGCTCCGAACGAACGGTTTGCGAGAACGTCCAGCAGGCAGCAATTCACTTCGGAGCTCCCTGGCAGTCTCTGTTGCGCATGCTCCTCAACTACGTCCAGTTGGGGACTTGTTTTTTCGACCGAGTCCCCTTCCATTACAAAAGAAAAACACAATGGACCAGTGGCGGCTCGTCACTATGGGCCGAGCCCACCCGACAAAATAGTGTATAATTAGATTATTTAAAAATGTCTTTTGTGTTTCAGTTTTAAATAAAATCAGGGCATGAAACTGATTTTAAATTTCTAGCACTCTGCTAATCGCTAATATAAGAAAAAAAAGTCTTCCTTCTCTATCAAATAGCGACATCGCTTTAAGAATGATTCTTTAGGCCATTTTAACGGCGGCCCACAACTTAACCAACTGCGAGCATTAAATCAAAGTAACGAAAGCGGCAAGCGACATCACCCCGAGCGATACGTATGGGCCATGGGCCGGCCCCCCTCGAAAAATATCTTCATCCAATAGCAATAGTAGAAGCAATGGGACAAATGTGTCTCGTCTCGCGTCGCTTATACAAAGTTTCAGTGAGGCGATGGGCAGAATTTTCGGAGCCCACCCCACGGTGAAAGGAAAAGATCTCTAGTCGCTTTCTCTTTCTCTCTTTTGATTTAATTCATTTTTTCCTTTTCTTTAATCTTAAACAGCTGTTACTATGAGGTACTGGGGTTTACAGTATTTTGGGTTCCCACTCATTTCTTTGCATGGGATGTTCATTTTAATTTGTTTATTTTTCTTTATGGAACTAAGAGAGCATTCTCGAAATTTCTGAATGGACATTTTATTTTCGAAAAGGCGTTTGCCATTTTTTAAGTTTCAGTTTGAATTTAGGTTCAGTTGGTTTTCAGTGTTGTGCTAATATAATAAGACTTTAAATTTTTGAATTAAAAGTTGCACCTAAAATAATCTTCATTGAGTGAGATTTTTTCAATTTTCTTATAAGCTATGATATTTGGTTTAAAGTAATATAAGTCTTAATCGTGTTGGCCTTATTATCATGCCTTTTCTAAGATAGCGTAGTCTAACGCTTAGCAAACCTAAATTATTACACAATGAAAATTAAAAGTAATTTAAATTTCTTATAAAAAGAATATATTGGTAATTAAGTAAACTGTTTCTAGAAAAATTAGTTACCAGTTTCGTAATTTGATATATATGAGGCAGTGAGAAGCAAAGGGATGTAAGTGGCAAAATTAAAAATTTAGAGATAATCTGTACAAATAGTAGGTGAACCTCTCCTTAGTCTTAGGGCAAGCGATAGCACTAGTAGCCCTGGTAGGTGCTGCTCTACATGATTTAGAAAAAAAAATCTAAGAAAGCCTACGCAGGAAGTTATCTTTAAACGCATTCAAAACTTGAAAATGCCCACTTCCATCCTTTTGATTCTCACCAACTCATATAATAACGAAACATGTTAAAGTGAAAGTTAATGTTACTGTATGATCCCAGTCACAATCTAATTTTTGCTATTCTGCATGTGCAAAAGGAGGAGGGGGGGGGTTCTTATTGGTCTACATTGCCTTATTATTTGGCACGCCCACCTTAGTTCTCTTCATTTTATCTGTTTTCCTTTTTCTTGTGAAAACTTTATACAATCGTCAGAGGCAACCCGACCTTTTGGGATGGGAGGAGAGTGGTTGAGTTCTCAATTCACAAAATGAAACTCCGAACTTTACCGAATGATATAAATAAAGCATGCACACATACTAAAACATAATTAGAAGATACATTAGGCCTGAAAAGCTATATGAACTCCACATTTGCCAAGTAAAGAAACTTTTGGGAGGCCACAATGACCTCCATCACGGCGCCCCTGATAACAGCAGGCCACCCCATCAAATTAAGCCACGAGCCGCCACTGCAATGGATGCAGGAAAATAACTTTGTCTAGTGAATTTGTTGTTTCCTGAAGCTCACATAGAAACCTGCATACTAGGTACGGAAACAAAAATTTATTCGTTGGTTTAAAAAATGCGTGAAATAATCAAATAAGCTTTCGAGCGAACGCCAAGGATCTATGGGATCTGGGGAACAGGTTCTTAAGAGCTAGTCCCTCGGACAAGTCCATTTAAGACGTCGAACACAGGGGAGAAAAGGAGGGAGGAGCAGTAAAAGAAGTAGCGCTTTCTAATAAACTTGTTTTTCTGCTTACTTTTTCCTTAATAAATTATTCTGCAAGGTAATTATTTTGAAGGGGCAAATATTTAAGGGACCAGACTAGTCCCTCTGGTCCATGGGCGGCACCCATAGCGCTAAGGGGGGGGGGGAATAGGGCAAAATTTTCGGATTTTAGCGTCAATATTATTCTTCCCCAAAACTTTACCGATGCAGTTTGCATCATGATCCCCCCCCCCCTCTCGTGGACACCCCATCTCAAAATAAATCTCTTGTGTATCATACACATGTATAGGTTTACCCTGTGGTTGTCCATAAATGATGTCACATTTTAAAAATATTTTTGAGCTGCTCAGCCTGTTGTCACACTTTACCATACCCCTCTGTCACATGTCACGCTATTTTTCACATGCATATTCTTATTAAAAATATATACGCAATGTCACACTTTTTGTAACCCTTCCCTCTCCGTCAAACTCACAGTTCCACGACCCCCCCCCCCCCCCACCTAAACGTGACATCATTTGTGGACAATCCCTCTCTTGGGTCCCAAAGGCTGATGGATGGTGCATAGAACAAAAAAATGCGTGCACCAGCCGCCTATAGGACCTTCTCTAAAAAAATTCGGAAGACGGCAGGTCCAGAATAATTGTGAAAGTTTAGTTATTGCTTCAGCGAAACAAAATAATCCGTCCTGTGAAAAAATCATTTCCTGATCAATCGAAAATTTGAACTTTAAATAGTGGCAGGGCAAGACCTCTTTACTTTTGGAAATGAAGAAACGGCCCCATATGTAAGAATCCTCCTAATTTCGAATTAACTGGCATTGATCAGATTTAAATCAATTGGTATTCTACAAGGGGAAAATGTACTTAAATTCGTGTACAGTGATTTGGGATAACTGAGCTATGTACACCGTATTTTTTAGAATATTTGACTCCAAAAGAAAATGCAGAAGGTCCACTGCTGCACTATTTTCTAAGAGCTACACATGAATAATGCACGACAACAACCAAAATTGAAAAAATAGAAATACGTATCCCGTGTACCTTTCAGATACAACGCACAAAAATAAATACAATTTTAACTTGTTCCTGACAAATTAAAGTTTTTGCAATCAAAAATTAAAGCAAGATGATTAATTTTTATCCTGAAATTCAGGAAAAATTTCCCCACTGTGTTTTGTCAAGACTTTATATCCGCAAGTTACACAGAAGGTAATAAATGTAAACTCACAAAACTACTAGAACGCAAAAGTATTGACAAAGTGTATAACGTAGCAAAAACGCAATGCAATAGTGGCTTAGAGTGAGCAAGAAAACACTTCAAATAATGACATCCCATGTTTCTCGGGAATCAATGCAAAAAAATGTTTTACAGATATTCATCTTATTAAAAATACTGACAATTTTAGCATGATTCAATGGATTATTCGCTAAATATCAGCAAATTGAAACCAGTTTCAGAAAACACCTCAAATTTGTCGCCAACTTTGCAACAACAGTCTGGCCATATATCGGTTGCCAAATTATAACATCACTTCAATCTGCATTGAAAGTAAACCAATTTGTCTCATGGAAGGTGCAAAAGACCCCTTTTGGAACATCTAAAAGCAACCAATTAGGGATGTGCAAAACTAGACTCCACTCAGAACCTACATGGAAAATTTCAATTTTTTGCCGCATACAGTTTTTGAGTTATGGTAAATACATATTGCACATACACAAATGTCATGAGAAAGCTCGTAGTAATCAAATCAGGGATGGTCAAAATGAATATTTTAGCAGCCCATGAGTTCATATGCACGTGCAGACGGGCTAAAAAACTACTCAACAATCATTCGGGGGCGAGCAAAATGGAATTTTATGTTGACATTTCAGGGATTTTCTTTCTGCGATTACTATACTTCCTCCACGTAAAAAGAATACAAAAATTAAAACTTTGTTTACGCCTCCCTATAATCAACAATGACTGAATTTTTGGAATTAAAAAAAAATCTAAAGATTTCCAAATTTAAATTTTAAGTCTTAAAACTGGTCTATTGTATAGATTTGAAATTAAGCTTGAAAAAAAGACAGTTGTAGTGAAAAATTGGTAACTTTATTCAGGTAACACTTCTTGCTTACAATGACACATTTTAAAAAATGCAAATTTTTTACACCAAATGAAATTATGCTTTTCACAGTTAACATAAATGAAGTGAATGAAATCGCATTGAGGAAAAAATTCCAACACATTACAGAAATTAGAAATAGGTATTTTAAAAAATGTAAACATAGTTACATAGCTTTATCCCAACAGGCAGAACTTAAAACATATTTCGACAAAATGACTAAGCATTTAACTACATAGGACAATAAATTGAGCATTTAAAAGTACCACATTTGGAAAACCTACATATAAAACAAAAAAGAGTTTCAAAACATTTCTTAAATTCTGAAACTTTTGCAGTGATGAGGTATTTCATTTATACAATGTAAAGTTTTAGGCCACTTGTCTTTTTTAAAATCCCTGAATTTTCTGCCCAATCTTTTTTTTTTTTTTTTTTGCTCTATACCTTATTATAATTGAACAGTCAATCAAGGATTATCGCACAATACTCATGGGACTGTTTTGACTAATAAAAATTCATTCTTCAAGTCTTTCTTTAGAGCACACGTTTTTCTATATTGCTGCAGTGATCTTTTAAAATCTGAAATTTCTTTATAAGATAACATTTTTATAGGATAAAATTTGAATTTTAAAAGTTTGCAAGAGTGTAAGAAAACCAAAATAAAACTTGGTAAAATAAGTTGAATACAGCTAGTGGAAAAACTTCAACTTTTTCACTAAAATCACAATGTAATTTACCTTTAAAAAGTTTAAAATTACCTTTTTTCTTTATAAATTTGCAGCAACTGCGATGGTTTTGTAAAAATAAAAACTTTCGGCTAGAATTTTAACTATAAATTTTCCCAATTTTGTGTTATTTGATATTTGTCCATTGCTAAATATAAAATACCAATGTTGCTAAATGCAGTATAGTATAATAAAGTATCGTTGTTGCTTTACTCACTTTAATAAAACTAGAAAGATAATGACTTTTCGGTGAAACAACAACCAATGTGGTGCAGCAACAACCCTGCCTGCCACCTTCCAAAGAAAAAATCCAGTAGATTTTTTTATCTCTTTAAGTAAAATCAAACGCATAAAAATATTAATTGAAACATGAAACAGAAGATTAAAAGTTAAACTAATGCTTAATATACAGTTAAAGCTTATTTTTGATTTAACTTAATAAGCATTGATAATGTTGCTACATTTCAATGTACTTAAGTTTGAATTTTAGAAGGAAGCTTTCAAACATTGGAGTACCTACAATTGGGCAATCTTTACAAATACAACATAAAAGAGTTTTTTCTTCAAATTCCCCAAATATAGACATTTTTTCTAAATATTTTTGAAATCCAGTAGACTTTTAATGAAAATCGGGAGACTGAGAGAGATACTTAAAATCCAGGAAACTACTGGAAAAAACAGTAGAGTCGGCAGGTATGTAAGTTAACAGTAATCACATTTACCAATGTCCTAAAAATGTCCTTAAGTATTTTTATTTAGAGCTAAAACAACCAATGTCGTTTGCGATTCAAATACACCTAAAATAATGTGTACATTCCTAATGTAGCATTAATATCATGAAATATTCAATATCTGTTGGGTAAAAGTTAAATAGAACCAGAGAATGATTAAGAAACTTTACGACCGCTTTATGAAAAAAACTGATTTTTTGACGTTGGGTGTTGTTATTCCAGAGTATAGGTGTAGAAACAACACAACTGCAATAATCTCGGGTCCGAAATCTTCGGAATCAATTTTATCTTTAAAACTTCTGTAATAATGTTGAAATTTAGAGTGCTTGAGTAATTTATGGGAACTCAAATATACAACATACTAACATATGAAAAATGGTATCCATGTATCAAGTTGAAAATATTTCTTCATCACTTTTCAAATGAACATAGGCTCACTGCCAAAAGAGCTTCAGTTCGAGCATTTCTTAAAAGGGATTTTAAAACTGATTTTCCAAGTCACTGAGCTATTATCATTATGACAGCTTAATTACAGTGGCTCTTCCAACACAGTAAGAAACAATTACGCTACACACTTTGATTTCTACTGTGCAGAACTGCAAAACTTGTAGCTGTTCTGATAAATCACCAAGCAGTTTTCCCCCAATCCAATCGGCTTGAATCCGGAGAAATTCAAGACTAGCAGCTGATTGGCTCAATACTAGTAGACCAAAATGTAATCATTGCAACAATCTGCAGTCCAGAAATGTCAAGAATCGTAGTCATCATCTGCACTAACTGCACTGCTACTTGATATACACTGAACAGGATGTGGCATGTAATGATGAGATGAACTATAACAAAAAAATAAATAAATAAATAAAACAGAAGCATAAAAAAAATGAATATTTCAGAGAAATGTGTATATCAGAATGGCGAGCGTTGGAACAAATCCTCCCCCGAAATTTTAATCTCTCTAAAAAAAATAAAGAAACAATGACTATCTAATCAGAACTCGACCCTCCTTCATTTGACCTTGGTACACAACTCTTCTTTTGGTCCGACCCCTTCTCCTCATCGCCCCTCCACACACTCATATTTTTCAAAAAAATTTCAAAAAGTCCTAATTTTTTTAATGTTGATGACTTTTATTACAAATATCATTTTAAAAACATTCTTTAATATACACTTCAACAAGAGACCTAAGAGATTTACATGATCAAAACTACCATTCTTAATCCAATCACAATTAATTAATTGCTTAATTTTGTAGATTATAAAAAATAATGCTAGTTAATGCATTTGTAAACTTTAAGAATGAATTTTTTTTTTTGAGATGGAGATTGTTGATTACTTTTCATATGTGACTATTTTCACTTATTTTCCTGAAAGTTATTCTAAAAGCCCCTGTCTCATGTATTTAGAATTACAAACATGTAATAAACACTGTATGATGTATCATAGACCGTATAAGTGTACGCAGTCCTCTAATTTTGTTGAGCTGGATAGACATCAGATACTGATAGTGATATAGATCATATAAAAAATCATTACTCCTTGATGAATAATTCTGGTGTAATATAAATTATCAAATATTATTGAACTAATTAATTCAAATAAATTATTTGATTCTAATTTTTTAATTATATTTTAATTTGATTTTTGAAAACAACATAATAAACATAATTTTTAAACGCTATTTTCCCCCTTGATTACATGTCTGGAACCACCTTTGCCTCCGACCATGTCCTTCCCCGAAAAAATATCCTGGCTACGGCCTTGGTGTATATTGTTTGACTATGAAATTGAGATCCTTCTGTGCATTGTAGAGAAGCACAAATTCATACATGCATTTGGCATCTTGACACTGCCTACTATCTGGAACAATTGTTCATAGATATGACCGTTATTAAAAATAAATCATAAAGTACTCTAAGGACAACAGCCTCGAAAGCTGCACAGAGTTAAAAAACGTTTAATTATTCCTCAAAGTTGCGCCAACTAAGTAATTTTCTGCAATTGCGAAAGGAACACTAATATCATATATTTACATTCCTTCTATCTTTTATAGGGTCATTCTATATCAACCAGGGTTGGGATTTTGAAGTCAAAAACTGGTTTTTGACACGACATGTGAAAAATCTGCCAAAAACTATCAAATACTGACATTGTCAAATACAGAGGTTATTAAAACTTTTTATAAACACATAAGGTTTCCTGATGGTGACAAATTATTTAACTGTAGTTTTAAAATCAAATAATAAAGAATAAAAATTGAATTAATAAGCTTGATTTTAATATATTTTAAATTCTCCTTTAAATAATATTGTTATGCTCTAAAAATAGTTGCAGATATTAAAACTGTTGAATTCAGTTTTTTCTGATTAAACTTTTCACTAAAACAATTGGTTACAATTAATTTTTTTATCAATCTAAAAATCTCATGTCAGGCTTTAGACTGTCTTTTTTCTTTTGAGTTAAAGTAAAACTAAGTGGATCAGCACTCAATGGTAATGGTTAAGTATTTTAAACGACACTATTATTATTATTTTTTAAAATCTTTTGTGAACTAATGTAAATATTCTCTGTTCATAAATAAACTAATATTTCCTTCAAATACAACCAAATTTACATAAGTTTCTAATAGCTTTTGAAGTCCAATTTGAACCATATCCTGCAAATTAGATCTCTGTTTAGGATGTCTCAGTACGAGTATGGTGGAAAGGTTTTTAGAAAAACCACTATAGTCTATGCTTTTCAGTTTAAATTCAGAGGATCTTCTCCAGTGTTGGATTGATCCATTCCGAAACCGAAAAATGGATGTGGTGTACAAAAGACTCCAAAACTGGTATTTTGTTACCACATGCTTCAAGAGAAAAATATGTACAGTGTGTGTAAATGTTAATTAAAGATTTATATTTTAAGCCAAGTGTGTAAGTTCACAAAATAAACCAGGCAAATGTATGACATGCATTTTCAGCTTTGAAAAATTTAAGGAATGAACCAGTCATCATTTTGTAATCCTTTTCATTTTATATTAAAAGTAGCTCTTTTATTCATCTCTTTCTACAGACAAGTGACTTCTTGAATTATTAAAAATTTTGTTCATGATTCTTTTATTGCTTATCATTAAAAAATCTAAAACTCTAAAAAATCAAACACTTGTGGACTGTTTTAGTCCAAAAGTTTTCTTTAGAGTCTGAAATCAAAATTTATAAAATTAAGAATCACTTTTTAGGGTAATTTTCTATATCAAAGTTAATTTTAGACAGGTATTGGACATGACTGTAAAAAGCAGTTAAAACCGGATAAAACCACCAACTGTCAAAAACTTGCCAACCCTGATGTCAACTAAAAAAAATTACAGATTTTTGTGAATTTAAGAAAGTATACTTCTGATAAATATTTAAAGTTTTAGAGTAGGTTAAAATTTTAGATATTTAATGGATTTTTCTCCTCAAATGAGCAAACTAAATTGTTATTTTTCAATGTTTTTTTATATATACAAAATAAATTATATCCTTGTTGTTCACAAAACAAGGTCAATGAAAGTTTTTGGGGGCATACTTTAGAACAGGAGGAAAAACTATTTAATCAGGTAAATTCATGTATTTGGCCAAGAAAAAAAATCTTGATGCATTAATGAAAATGATGAACATTTTTAGAGAAATACATAGATCCATGCAAAGGGGGAAAATCACACACACACACACACACAAAAAAAAGAGAGAGAGAGAGAGATTATGGTATTCAAACAAATTTTTCTAAATAAAATTTTGTATCTGTTCAAAGGCATAAAAAGAGTAAATTTATAGAAACCTTAACTGTCAGTTTTAGATACAAAAACTGTGTTAACATGTCAAATAATTGTAAAACCGAAAGTATTTTTCAAGGACAGCATATAAATTCCAGATAAATTGTAATTTAGGGGCTTTCAAGAACCATCAAAATATTCGCAACTCCAACAAACTATAGTCGGCACTGCAGCCATCGTCTAATGACGGATGAAAAAGGTAAAACAAACGCACGCCGTAGCGTAGAAAATGCTAATAAGTCTAGTAATTTTTTGTTTGTATGCATGACTTTTTTGTTTTATTCTTTTTAAATAAATTTTTAAAATCTTGTGGATATTCTGGCCCACATAGAAGGAAATGAGAATTCAAGAAACAGTACTAAATGTCATAAATTAACGCAAATTAAGTACTTCGTAGTTCTAAGCAGCCATTCCACGATGTTGAATTCAATATTTATCAATTCTTGATGGAACTACATTTTCAGTGTTTCCATAAAACTGACAAGAATAACAATTAATGCTAGATAATTTAATTATATGACATTACGAATTATTATCAAAAGAAGATGATACTTCTTTGCCTTGCTTGGCTAGCTCTAATTGTTTTGCATTTGCAGCTGAGTTACTTTTCTCAAATTGCCGAATCGGTTAATTTAAAAATTTTCTGTTTTGTATGTTTCTAATTTCTGAATTATGATTTAATTCTGTCATGCTATGTGAATCATCAACAAAATTTTCACGGATATATGGTGGTAGTTTTCTTTTTAATTGATCTATGTACCATTATTTCTTTTAACTTATCAAATTCTGTAATCTTTCTACCATTTTATTCCACTCATGAAAAAAAATAAAAATGGTTTAACTGACATGCGAAATCTCGCCACGGGTTCTTTGCTTACACAATACTAAACTATAACCCTAAACAAATTTTGGCAAAACCCTTCAGCTGAGAATGAAAGCAATAAAGTAAAGTTGGCACACTGGCGATGAACATTTTCGGCTTTTGTTTTTGCTTCAAATTTCTTTTTCGCAGTTAAACATTTTTCATTTCGTTCTGCGACAATTTATTCAAGAAAATATTTTGCATACTGTCCACTCTAACTAAATGCTGCAGTAAAATAAGGTTAGTTAAATTAATTATTTTTAAACTAGGTGGAGATGAAAACCCGAATTCTTCTGCTTATGTTATTAAATCCTTATTTCCAGCTTATTGGGAAAAAAAACCCCATATTCTTGCAAATTCATACAAAACAATAAAAAAAGTTTTACCTGGTATAATGTTATCCTTTTTCAAAAAAAAAAAAAAAAAAAAGCTTTGAACAGATGAGCATATATGTTTTTATTCGTGCTAATGGAAAATTTGTTAATCCAGAGTTTTCTTGCGTTTACGATTTTGCCGTTTCAGACAGTCAACTCACTTTTTAGAGGAAAATAATGAAAACTAAGATTATTTTGAGAAGCTCGAGAATACCATTACGGGAGGAAACAATTTCCGTTGCTGAAAGCAATCTAAGATACATCGAATGTGTTAATAAATACTCATAACAAACTGCCTATGTTTACCAACAGACACACCTGGAACGCAATGTTATACCTTTTTCTTTAATTTTATAAATCACCGCAAGGTAGCGTATTTGAGCGCTGGAGTTTTGAATCTACCTTTGTATAATTTTTATAGAAACAGTTGCACGCATAAGTTTGACGGGGATATTAAAGTTGACTGAACATTATACCGCCTTGTAACTTTCAAACATTGATAGATTTATTTTATTTACACATAAAAACTTTTTTGCATAATTAAAAGGTTTTCCAAAAAGAGAAGCAAAAAGAACAATTTCAGACACAAAAAAATCTTACTTGGATGCAAAAGCAATGTTACATGATACAGGAGGAATGGTTGCTGGTGGTAAAGATGAAACAATTGGAAGATGTGAAGAACAGTTCTTAGTACTATCTTCAGAATCCTGAAATAATTTTTTTCTAATTATGAACAATTAAGCCAACTACAGGGATCAGGAAAAAAAGGAAAAGGTTAAAGGCAGTATCTATTATGAAAAAATACAGGCACTTTATAATAGAGCTAGAGCCCATGAGTGCCAGATCTATGTCATAGCATAAAGACCCAAAATTTTTCTGTGTAAGCACATTACAGAGGGTAAGAAAGGTTTGCTATTATTTAAGCTGAATTACGTTGGCTTTGGCAGGAAACAGGTAGTAAAAAATCCATCAAAACCTGAGTCATTCCATGTCAAGTGACCTCGTCGTCTCCACCCGATCATCTCCGATTTGAACAAAATTTCATAGAGGTGCAGACATGCCTTTGAAACTAAACTATACTTCAGCTTCCAAGACCTAAATTCTGAGGATCTAGGGTGAATAAAAAATAGGGCTCCAAAATGGTGGATCAACTTTGTAAAACAAATTGTCATGTTTAGCGCGAATTCCCCTTTGGAGGCCATTTTGGAACCCACTTTTTTTTCTTTTTGAGATATCCTAGATCCTTGTGATTTGTGTCTTGGAAACTGAAACTTTGCATAGTTTAGTTTCAAAGGTATGTCTGCACCTCTCTAAAACGTCCTCCAAATCGGAGATGGTTGGTTTTGGACCACCAGGTCTCGTGACATAGAATGAATCCATGATGTTTAGTTTTAGCAGCAATTTTACGTACTTTGCAACCTGTTTTCAGACATGACTTAGCTTAAATAATAGCGAACCTTTCTTACCTGCTGTGATGTCCTTAAGTAGAAAAATTTTGCGCCTTTATACTATGACGTAGGTCTGGCACTCATGGACTCTTGGACTATAAGTTAACGGGCATCTCGATATATTTGTGATCAATCATGTTTGAATCACACTCTGCATGTTGTAAGCATGACTGTGAGGATGAAACGAAGAGTGATCTGATCAAATACCAGATTCCAAGTATTTGGCTGAAAATCAGGCAGAATACTGAATATTTAGAAGCCAAATAGTAACTAAAAAAAAAAAAAAAAAGAATTAATACCCATAATTTTCAAAAAGTTTTGAAACATATGTCAAAAATAAGACTGCACAATTTGCAGATCTAAATTTATTATAGCATAATTTTTTATATAGACATATCTGCAAATAGGAACTTAATGGCAGTTGTAAGTGAAAACTGTTTTTATGCAAATTTGGATAAGCAGTTTGCTTCATTTGAATGTAATGACAATTACATATTAGATTAGCAGCAAGCTTAGATTCTTGTTTTTAACTGGCTTTTTTCAATGTTTCTATGATAGAGATTAACACTGGTTACACTGAGGGTGTTCAACATCTAAGCGAAGTACAACCAAACCTGTTTTTGTGCAGTCTTTTTTTGTGCGATCTATGAAAATGTCACACAAATTGGAACTTAGTTGACTAACCTACAGGGTTGGCTTTCTGCCGGCAGAAACTAGTTTTTGCCATGCCAGTGGCAGAAACTGGTTATAACCGGTAAAAACCGGTAGAAACTGGCAAAAACTTAAAAATGTCTTAAATAACTCAAGTAATTAGTAAATGATATTTGTTTAAGTAAACTAAAAAATTAAACATCATTTCATCATTTAAAAAAACAAAATCGAATGCTAGTGCCCTTGTTTTAGTTCAGAAAGCGAACTTTCCAATTGCAGAGGCTTAACAAAGGATAAAAAATCATACAGGGATGCTTAGGAAAGAGGAGTGACATACAGAATCAAACAGGCATTACTAATTTGCTCACTTATATTCTTCCTCTAAATTGTTTGTGATTGAAATTATCATGTCATGTGCTTCAAGAAGAAAGTGCCAGAATTTTACTTGACTAAATTTGGTACCTAATTTCACAGCTTTACAAAACAAATTGGCCCCATTTCTCAAAACTTATTTTTCCAGTCAAATTTTTACCACAGCCCCAGTTACTATATGGTGGACCAGTTATACAACAGATGAAAGTTTCACAAACATTGCTTGCTCCTTGATGCATTGTCTGCTAGCTCTTTTGTTTTAAGAATATTCTAAAATTTCTCATTTGTGCGTAGTAAATATAGAACCTGTTTAGATTTTTGAAACCACTTTTCTAAGAGGCAATTGCAGGGTCCAAACAATGTAACATTTGATTTTGAATTGTGATAATTTTGTAATAAAATTACACAGGGTGGCGACAGGAACTGTGAAAAAAAGTTCCCTGACTTTTCCCTGATTTCCCTGATTAAGTTCACCAAATTTCCCTGATTTACGTTACCAATGATAATGGTTTTCTTTCTTTGCTCTACTTGAAATCCATTGTATGTTTGTATAAAATGCAGTATTTTAAACGTTTTAAGTTGTGTAAAGTTGTTGAACTAAATGTATATTTTTAAAAAATGCTACTTTTTTAATAAGATGGTTAAAAAAAAACATATCAAGTCATTTTTTTTTTGAGGGAAAAAACCTCTACAAAATAGAATATTAAATTTTTCTACAATGGAAAGATTATAGAGAATTAAAAAAAAAACTTTACTTCCAGAAACCACTTAGCATAAGAATTTTAAGAAACTATTAAAATCACTCTTAAAAACATATGTGTATTTATGATAGAACTAAAAAGTAATTGCAATTATTTTGAACTAAATTTTCAAACAGTATAATAATTGTTGCAAGAATAACAAGCAATAGTGAAATAATAGAAGTAATGTAGTTATTCTTATATAACTAATTGACATATTTATGCAAAACAGATGAAACCATTTGACATCCATCCATATGGAGCTTTTCACTAATCAAGAACATAGATTTTAATGAATGAATACAGCATTTTAACAATAAAAAAAAATAAAGATATTTACTTAAGTTACTTAGTTAACTCTATTTCAAACGATTTCAGTATGTAATGAAAAAAAAATCTTACATCGCTTTTGTAACAAACAACTTTGAAATGCAAGGGGGAAAAAAGAAATAAAAAAGCAATTAGTTAATTTCAAAATATATAAAAGAAGAATACAACTTGGTTATAAAATAAAAGAATCACTTAAGTCCGAAGAAAAGAAAACCTTTATAATCTGCGGTGATAACAAATAATATAACGGCAAAAAACAAAGTTTTTTTTATTGAAAGTTCAATTTTATCAATCAAATTAAAAACAGGAAGAAGTAATAATTTGTAAGCTTTTATAGTATTAATTCAAAAACCAAAGATTTCTTCTTGAAATTCTGATTACAGTATGCTAATTACTTCGAGACAATGGAATAAAAGCAAAGGAGCTAAGGCATTAATGAAGGCTTCCTCTTTGCCTGTATGGTTGTTTATTTTACGTAGCATTGAAAGCGTAAAAGGAAATTTTAAGCTAGGTAAAATAAACAACCTAACAGACACAGAAACAATCTTAGGAAGTTCATCCTGTGAGGAATAAGTAAGATTCAATACTTTGACGTTGAGGGGAAAAAATGCACAAATATGCGGCAGTGTATAATCACACCTCATTAATTTTACTTTTTTTTGAGCAGATAATTGGCGGAAAATGCGTAGGGAATTAAAATACTTAATTTTGTAAAGCAAAAAAAAAATTTTTTCCTTCATAAAATCAATTTTCCCTGATTTTTTGTTATTTTTTCAAAATTCCCTGATATTTCCCTGACTTTTCCCTGATTAATAAAGTTCCCTGACTTTTCCCTGATCTCCCTGATTTCCCTGATCTGTCGCCACCCTGTTACAGTACTTTGGTTAACAATTAATTTTTTCATTTTGTGAGTTTTTGCCAGTTTCTGCCGCAAAGTGGCAGAAAGTGGTTTTTGCCATGCGGTTTTAACCGGTTTCTACCAGTGGTTTTAACCACCTCGGCAGAAACTTGCCAACCCTGCTAACCTATCTTTAAAATGAGTGCTTAATAGTGTAATTTTGAGCAATTTTTTTTTTATGTGCCCCCCCCCCCCCCCCCCATCTACCGCACAAAAACAAGTTTGGGTGTACCACATTTAAATCAGGCCTTGATCTCTCCAAGCTTACATAAAATGTCAATAGTTTTTATTTTTCTTTTCTTAAATACTCAAATTTATCTTGAGAACATTTGTTGGTCATATCAATTTATGAAAAAAAATAAAATAAAATAAAAAGCTGAACTAAATGAAACTTTAAATAATTTTAAGGATATATAATGTTTAAATAATTTAAGCACATTGTTCTATTCTTAAAATTGAAATAAAACTTATAAATTTTTACACTAAATTAATAATTATAAAAATGTAAGAAATGGCCTAAAATGCTCATGTTAAAGTTGGGTCATCACTTTGAATAATAAGCAACATTAACAGGATATAATTTATTAAAGTAACTTTTCATACAAATTAATGATCAAGTGAACATAAGCAAAGAAAAGTCATATTTTTGTCACTGAAACAGAGATAGCTCTTTGTATTTTTGAGTATGAAAAGTTAAAATGAAAAATCATCACTTTTCATAGTTCTTGAAAAATCATTCATAACTTCTACATGCATGAAATTAATTGCATTCTGTGCTGATAATATGTTTTCAAAGCATGATAAATTTCTTGATCATAATATGTTTTATGTTTATACGTTGCCTTCTGCTCATAAAAAACAGATGTCTCCAGTGACCATTGACCACCTGCATGTGAGTGATGTATTAAAATTCCTGGAAAGTGTCACTCCCCTTTAATCTATATATTCTTCATTTCCCTAGGGAAAATTGGAAGAATTCTTGGAAATTCAAACAATAGTGCACACCCAAGGGAAGAAAAGAAGTTTCTTTTGAATATATTTAGTGAATATTATTTTGGAAGTTAAGATGTTGTTTGAAAACAGATATCATGTAATGATCACAAAAAACCATCATTTTAACACATAAATGAATACCGAAAATCGGGATTTATACCTGACTGACGTGTCTCCAAACCGTGAAGATAATTCAACCTCCAGAGAAAGCACACAGACATTAAAGAAAGACTTGTAAGCCACTGAGAAGCTGGGCACTATCTTAGAGAGTCACATGACTCCCTGTTTCAACAGGAAAAGAAACCACTGCACTTTTATTTTTACATGAATTTAAATATATGAGGTTAAAGTTTTCAGGTCTCTATTTTGCTTCTTGCATAAGAGTTTTGATACTACGCCAAAGCGGCATATCAAACAGAGGAAGTTTTTCCCTCCTTCAGAATCCAAACTCCTCAGATTGCCAACAGCATGCAATAAACAGTATTTTGGCACACTAATAAGCAAGCTTGGATCAAGAAGACATTTTATTTTCATCCGATTGGTTTTAGAACTCCAGAAAAAATTATAGAAGTGACGAAGGAGGACGAAACCAACAACGATACAAACACAATCAAAACTTTGATATTTGAAGTTTGGAGACATTCCTTTATTATGATAATGGCAAGTGATCTTTTTGATTTGTTGGTGAAGGAAGGTCCAGTTACAGAAGTAATGTGAGATCTCATGGAACAGTTAATGGCCTACAAAGAAATACACTGAAAAATGATTAACAACTGCCAACAAACTATCGTAACCAACTATTTTGATACACAGCAAGCTTATTCATGTTTTTTTATGCACCTTGAGCATATGCATCAAAATAGTTACACATTCAGTTCATTATGCATTTATCTATCATAATACTGAAGCTTATTTTTAAATCTCTGGAATTTAACCACTATTTTAACACACACACACACACATATATATATATATATATATATATATATATATATATATATATATATATACACACACATACTAGCAAAAATACCCGGCGTTGCCTGGGTCAGTAATAATTATTAGAAAAAATCGTTACTTGCTTTTGTTTTCTGTTTTAAGTGAAAGAATTTAAAACACATCTTTTTGGCGTGATTAAAAATCGAGTTTCTTCCTTACCCATAAAACTAAAATAGCAATAATTATAAAGAACAAAGTAGTATTGATTTAGAAACGAAAGCACTATATTTAAGCATATACAAATTTAAAAAACATGAAATTAATCTTCTCATATTTAAAAAGATTAATCTGTTGATACTTTTTTTTAAACATGGAATCTAAAACCTTCTCTGTATGGCTAATGAAGTACGAAGTTATTAAAAAAAAGTAGCTGCGCTCGTAATCCCCTTATACTTGCTTTAGTTATTTCGGGAAATTTCAATCATTGTGGCTCTTGGTGCGATTTTACCGAATTTGCAAAAGTCGTTTCGGGGTACCTTCGATGATGCTCCCCCATTCTTTCCTTACTTTGTAAAACGATATGATATTAATTTTCGTTACAGAGATATCGTCGCCAGATGCTGAGATATTTTTGGTCACCATAAAATGGTGCTAAACAGTTTCATCCGAAATGTTACCAAAATAAGTAATACAATTTGGTGATTGTTTGAAATTGTGCAAAAAGGAAAATTAATGGAAGTTTTTGTGCTGTTTATGGATTTGCCTAATTTAGTTGCTGGATTATTTAACACAGTAAAAAAAGTCTTTTGAAAATTCTTTGATTGGCGATATTTTGTTTACATGGTGAAAGCTGAGAAACATTATGACGTAGTCTTCGGCTTCAAAAACAGCAACGTTGAAAAAACTGCCAAATGCATCAGCTACGGAAATCTTTCTGCAAAAATTTTGGCGATCTGCTGGTTGTTTGGATAATGAGTAAGTGTTCAATCAGCATAAATAATAATAAAAACCATTAATTACATTAAAGTTCCGTTTAAATGGAAAATCATCAGCCAAATCATGTATTATTTGCCAATCTTGTGCAAAAATCTTACTTCAAGATTTGACTTGAGAAAAGCCTTGAACAATCACGAAAAGCAAAGAAAGTCAACAATACAACAATTGTCGCTATCGACAGGGAGTTGAGATGATACACTAAATACTGTATTGAGTTTAGGAAAGCCTTCGAACATGGATCTAAAAAGCTCATAACTCGTTTTTTATTCTACTTAGAAATTTCGAACAGGTGCCATCTTCAGCAGAAAAAACAGAGCTTTCGATGGACATATAATGTAAATATGTGCAAGTATTTTTTCATCCCAATGTCAGAGAATTTATACAAAAGTTGTGTTTTATTGCCCCCCTAAGGGGGTTTTGCTCCCCATAACGGGACGAAAACTACCCTATGTGTTATTCTGATGCATAAGCTATATTATTGTAAAGTTTCATCAAAATCCGTTCAGTAGTTTTTGCGTGAAAGAGTAACAAACATCCATACATCCATACATCCATACAGACAAACTTTCGCATATATAATATTAGTAAGATAAAGCTGTAACTGTGCATTGTGACAGTGTAAATCCACCACCAATTATGTCAGATACAGAAAAAAATTTAAAATCAAACCTCTTCTCCATCTTCTTCGGCACTCCACGTTTCGGATTCATCTGCTGTTGAATGGCTAGGACCTGCACTGTCTTCACTGTTTCCTCTGTCTTTTGGCCGCCTTTGCCTAACTGATCTGAGAAGACGTTTTATGTGTTATAATGAACATAAAAGCTGAGAATGCAAAGTCTCTTTTCAAGAAACATAAAATAAAAGTAAATAAGATAAAAAAACAGCGGCAAACAATAGAGAGAGAAAACAACAAACTTCAAATGTTCATTCATGGACGCAACATATATACACATAAATGGTTGCCACTGATGTCTTAATAGTTCAGTCAACAAACACATTGTAGCGTGCATGAAATATGCGATAATTTTTGACTTCAGAATATTGTTAGGGGTAGTTTGTAAGTAAACATACTAAAAGTACCTGCCCCTAGGGAGTGAGCTAAAGGTGGGAGGGAGGGGGGGGGGGAGAAAATTTTGGGTTGTTCAAGAAAATGTCGGAAACAGTGGAAAAAAAGCGTTTAAAATAAAAATTCAAGCTAAATAAACTTTCTACAAAACTATTTCTACACATGTTTGCCAAATTTTCAATAATTTTCCGGGTATATGTTATGAAAAATCGATGATTTTCGTAAAAATTCTCTCTTTTTGTCAAACATTTGCTCCTAGTGCCGCGCAGTTAACCCCCCCCCCCAGCCATTGTCCTATGCATCCTTTATGTCTAATGAGAGGAGATAAATGATGTCCTGGCGTCTCTAATGTTTGTGGTTAATTTGACGAGAAAGTCTTCCGTTTCCCTTTCTTTTCTGAAACCAAATAAAAAAGTTCGGGGAAAACTTCGTATCTTTGTTCCCACCATGTCATCCTTTCTAGGATTAGTCTTTCCATTAATTCACACATATTTTGAGTGAGGGCAATCAGTGTGCAATTTTCAGCATTTTTATTTCATTTTCCTAGTTTACAGAGGTGTACTATTTTGGAAATTTTCCAGATATTAAGAATGATACCTGTAGATAGATTATTGTTAAAAAATTCTCTAAGTAAATTTTCCCCCATAGCTGGAAAATTCTTTAAAATTTTATTGTTTATTCTGTCAGTACATGCAGCTCTAAATTTTAGATTCTTAATTAAGAAATCGAATTCTTGGGAGGTGAAATCTTTTGAATTGAAGGGTCTGTGAGAATAATTAGCCCAAATAATGGGGGTTGAATCTGAAGCACATTCGCTGCTCTAAAAAAGTGTTCTGCTTGAGCTTGCGGTTCTGCACTCAAGTTGCCTTTGTCCTCGAGAACTAAATTACTGAAGCAACTATCCTCGAGAAAAAATGTTTTAAATTGTTTGCTGATCAATAAATATCTTTGGTAGATTTTAAATTGTGTTGGATGTTTTCTCAAAACTTTCCTTTTTCTTCTTTGATTACTTTCCTAAATTTTGCTAGTTTCTTTTTATATTTGATCCATCCAATCTGTTATATTGTACGTGTGATAAGCTTTATTTATCGCTGTATTTTTTTCTTTTTTGTTTTTTGCACATCTTCTGTTTCACCATTTTTGCATACTTTAAGTGCCTTTAAAGTGAATGGTGTTTGTAGCGTGAATAAATCATTGAGAAGGAAGATCTGTTGCTATTTTTTTCTTGACAATTATGAACAAATACAATTCTGACTTTAGCATTGAGGTGAAGATTCACATTTTTGATTATTTTTTGGCCACTTTTTTTTTTGCACTGCCAGCAGAAGATAATCAAGGATTTTAGTTGTTTTAATGGAGGATTACATTTAATTTATTCGAGACTTTTAGATTTGCTGTTAACATTGATTAAGAATCATTACTTTGAGAAATTATTTTGAAGGGGAAATTTTAGTTATTTTTGTTTGTTTTTTCTATTATTTAAGCCTAATTGTTGAACACGCGTCACTTGATATAACTTTTGCTCTCCGGGCAACTCACCAAATAAGTAATAAAAGAGGCCTATTTCTGTCAAAAATAAAATCTGTTTCTTAAATTCCATAATCTTTTTCTTTAATAATGTACTTATTAGTTGGATAATCCTTAAAGTATTCTTGACATTGGTGCCAAAACTCATAGATTTCAGCCGAGAAACAAATGTTGCTAGGTACGGTATTTTCTGATCATTTGGTTAGGAAAACCTAAAGCAACGATCCGGTCACATGGTTCAACTACGATAACAGAACACGTTTTGCGTGGACCTTCCAGTACTTTATTTTAAAATATATTACGGGACCTAAAATCGTTGTTTTCAAGAAATGAAAAAAAATAAGGCTTCACTCTCTCTCTCTACGTTTTATCTATTCTCAATTGACATATCACAGTAGGAAATTTCATTACAAAAAGCAGAGCTGGCTTTCTTACTGTCCTTTGGCAACGGGTTAAATATTTATTTCAGTTCTCGCTCAACAATAGGTTAAAATAAATATTTATCATTTGTGAGATATAACCATCCAATGTTTAAATTAATTAATTAATGAACAAAAACGTTTACGATTCGATCCATCGCGCTTCGAAACCATGCTTGCCACACCTTAATTACACACAAAAAATTTGATTAAAATCGGTCCAGCTGTTTAAAAGCCTTATGGTGACAAACGTCCGCACATAAGATTTTTATATATTAAGATATATATATATTTTGACATCCAGAATTCCTGTCACTTTTTTATCTTTTGAGACTCTATTGTTTCCTAAAAAGACTCAAATTTCTAAGTGGGGTCACACGGGGTCAGTGAGTTGCAAGCTGTTTGCTCATCCCCTTTTATTTTTTAAAAATTCTATGGGCAGCAGACTATTTAAGCCCTTTTTACTTATTTGTTTTTAAATTTCAAACAGGCAAAATGTCTAAAATATAAGTTCATTATTCTTATACTGAATGAAAAAAAAAATTATTTTGAAAGAATAAAACATTGAATCATGTATAAAGATCAGTTTAAAACATACAGCGAATGTTTACAGAAAGTTTCAAAGTTAAAAATATACTACATTTGGATAAAATGAAAAAAACATACTGTGTATCACGCATTTCACCACCAGATAAATTTCCATCTAATAAACAAGCATTTCCTTGTTCATCTTCACCTTGAACATCAGGTATAGAAGAGACCAATTCTCTCAGAAATTCCAAATTACTATCTGCTAGAACACAAGATTTCCTGTGAATAAAAAATAGGATTTATCAGAAAATCATGCCTGAATTTAGAAAGAAAGTATTGCTTTTTAAACCAGGGTTGGGTTTTGGACTGTCCAAAACTGGTTTAAAACAGGACAGGTAATTTTTACCGTCTAAAACTGTCCAAAACTATGTTAAAGTTAAAGGGGTGTAATCTAATCAATTTGTATTCACTGCAATATTCATGATGCATAAATAAAGATATTAATGAGATTTAATTAATGAGTATTTAATAATATTTTTATTCAAAATTTTCATTTAAAAAACATTTTACTTAAAAAAAATTGCCAATAACTTTTACACAAAAACTTCTTTATTTAACAGTTGGTAGAGTTATGAAAGGAAATTCCCAACACTACCAAGATAACTAATTTCAGTTCCATTCATAACTCAAAGGAATGTTATTAAATGTACAATATTTAGGTGCAAAAAAAGAAAAAAGCTAAATTTTTTAAATGGTTTTTGCAAATAAGTTTTACATGATGTTTTAACAAAAATTATTTTTAAAATCTTAGATTGAAGAACAAGAAATTGATGATTAAACACTTATATTATAAAACTTGTGCTATTCTTTTTTTTTAGTTCATATTTTTAATATAATACATTCTGTAACTACAAAAAATTGTAATTTATTGCATTTAAGTCAATTATTGCACTATATTTTGAACACTTTCTTTTGCACACATGCATAAATGTCGAAAAATTGGGTTTATGCAAAAAAAAAAAACTCCTGCATACAAATTTAAATTTTTAATGAAGAATTTAATTTCTACTTAACTAGATTAAAATCAGCTACATAAATAAGTTACATATATATTTATATCTGAATATTCACATTGAATAAATATATTAAATAGTCAAAAAAAAATAATTTTGACATTTTTTGTTGTTTTTGAGATTTTTTCACAAAATATAGCTTCTCAAAAAATAGTTTTGGACATTTTCTGACACAAGGGTTTGTAACAGGATGGTAAAAGCCTTGCCAACCCTGCTCTCATTTGCACACGTGCATAAACATGGGGAAATTTCGTTACTATTATCAAAAATAAATAAACTTATGCATACAAATTGAAATTTTAATCAGGAATTCAACTTCTATGCAACTAGATGGAAAATCAGATGCATAAGTAAGTTGAATGTTCTCATTGAATAAATATTCAATATAAAACATTACTTTGATACATTTTATTCTGTTTTTGATGTTTTCTCACACAATACTATTTTTCTAAAAATATAGTTTTGGACACTTTTGTACACGTTGGTTTTGGACAGGACGGTAAAAACCAGGGTTTTTACCATGGTGTCCAAAACCTTGCCACCATGGTAAAAACCCTGCTTTAAACTGCAGTATCTCTTAAACAATGGTCACATTGTTAATAAAACCAATCAATTCACCTTAGATAAGTATACTTTAAGCATAAACATTAAAGTTATCATTAAAATTCAAATTATTAAAATTTGAGCAAAGTAGCCGATAGAAGCTTAAGGAGCAAAATGTGGGGCAAAGTGAAATGGTGAAATATTTACTCTGCTTTTAGCACCAGCTATCTGGCAATACCTTAACTATAAAGTAACCCAAGTAGTCTACTCCAGCCAGGAAAAAATCACTTCTGAACATAACTTATTGATTTTCCAAAACGCTCAAAGCAATGACATCAAAAATTGGAGTTTTATATGAAAAATCGGGCAGCATGAGGGGTATGAAAAAATATTCAATCTTATTTTATTCAAAGTAAATTGCATTTCACAATTAATCTAGTATACTTAAATTTTAGAAGACTGGAAACCTAAGCAGCAAATGCTAAAATTCCAAACTTCTAGATTGTTAATACAATGTTAATAGATTGTGAATTTTATTCAATCAGGGATGAGAGCAGTCAATCTGCAAATTAACTCCCACTTGATAAATTACTTTCTTTAAAATTGTTGAATGCCACTGGTTGCAGAACTTTTGGAGGGCTGAAGGCTTGCATTCCTAAGATTTCATTATTAAAGTGGTTTTTAAAGATGTAAACACTTGATTCCATGGTGAAAGGTCATGAAAGAGCTCCCCCTTCCTGTACGAAACAATTCAATTCACTTCAACAAAAAATTGCTACAGTAAAATTACATCAAAATACTTACAGGTGTGATGGTGTCAATGTTTTGGCATTTCTACTCTTTGTTATTAGACTTGCTTTCGTCACTAAAGATTCAACAAACAATTCTAAAGCTCTAGCTATATTGGCATTAAAGAAAAGTCAAACAGACGTGGAATCTATTTCAAAAGATATGTAAAGAAAAAAAAGGGGGGGGGGAGAATCAAATTTTGAAGTACAAAAACATGGGCTTACTTCAAAAATTAAGCACTTGCATTTTTACAACCTAAAATAAAACAAAGCTAGTGATTGTATTTGTTGTACTGGGGTAATTCCATATCAAATCAACCAATGGTCAAAACGTCATGTCTTTAGATTTTGCTCATTTTTTGTTCCAATGGAGAATTACCACAACAGAGAAAATATACAAAGTTTTGGATTTTTTCACTCATTTGTTTTCGAGTTATAATATTTTGAAGTTTTGACGAAGTTGAAAATTTTTCTTGACATGTTTTCTTTAAACGGCCGTAATTAAAAAACTATTTGACTCAGAGTTAAAATTGGTAGTGGTTTGTTCTGTATTTAATAAGGTTTTATAAAATATATGACATGACCTAGTTCTACCTTTTTCTTTTTTTTTTTAACATTTTTTTGAAAAAAAAAATTTTTTAATTTAAAAAAACTCAAAATCGAAATTTTAAATTTTTTTGAAAAAAATTTATGTTATTAAGTCTTACTTTAGCAACATTTATGCAAAATTTCATGATAGCATTATTGTGGTATCATAAGAAAAAAAAATATTTCCTCTCTCAACATCTTTACTCATGTAACAATTCATACTGCTTGACCAGCTGGATCATCCAAAGGGGGTGGAGGGATGGCAAAGACTGTGCCATTAAGATTTTTAAGGGGATGTTTAAGGGGCATTTTTCTCTGTAAAGAGGTTTCATAACTGTGGGCGGAGGGGGGCTGTACAGTATTTGAGGAGGTGTTATTGGCACCCTTGGCTTGATACCTTTATATATATACAGATGTTTATTTATACAGAAATATATATATATATATATATATATATATATATATATATATATATATATATATATATATATATATATATATATATATGCAGGTTTTTTTAAATAGACAAGAATTAAAATTTACTAACTGAAAATATATTACTCTACTTATCGATAGCAAATGGTCCGTAATTGAAAATATTGAAATAATTCAGTAAAGCAAAGGTCTCCAATCAACATTTTTTCAATCCTATATTCATGGGTTGATACAGTAGAAGAGCTAAGTAAGCAAAAACATTCTTCAGTTCCTGAAACCGATGATGCTATGAGTGAGTTCAGCAAAGATCCAAAACCAGGCTCTAGTACAGAGGATCCCGAGTTCATGAGCCCTCATAATGGGGATGTAAAGTTTGAAGAAATTGTGGGCTATATTGCTTGTGCCTATGACAGCAAATGGTGGATAGGATATGTAATTTCAAAAGATCAGGTAGAAGAAGAAATCCAGGTTTCTTTCCTTCATCCTTGCGAACCATCATCATCATTCATTTATCCAAGAAAAGCAGACATTTTGACCTTTTCTAAAAATTTTGTTCTGTGCAAATTACATCCTGTCACTGCTACAAGCAGAACATACCAAGTCTCGAAAGAGGAGATGGGAAAAGCAACTGAAATCTTACATAAGAAGAAAGTATATCTATACTAGGACTTACAAATTGAGTTCTATAGTAGCAAAGTGAGTTACACACATCTCAAACTGCTTCTTAATGGGCTTAAAAAAATATTAAATTTTATATTGTAGCAATTAAATTATATATATAAATAGAACTTAAATTTGCTTTTAAAATATGGCTAAAAAAGCTTAAGTAACTTTTAAATTGAAGTTTTCAAATTTAAATAAAATTTAGATTTTTTATTCAATAATAAATATTTTTTCACCAAAAAAATTGTTTGAACTTGTTAATATGCTTGCAATACAGCCAAGTACTTGTTTTTCTGCGCAATAGTCTCGATTTAAACTTTAACTACTTTCCATTAGAACAAATGTTTTTTACAAATAAAATTGAAGCAACTGTTTGAAAGAGAATTTTTTTTTTCTCCGTGATACCACAAAAATGCCATCATGAAATTTTGAATTTATGTTGCTTAAAGAAGCCTAAGTACCTTTTTTTTTTTTCAAGAAAATTAAAAATTTTGATTTTGATAAAATTTTTTTTTTTAAATAAATGATTTTTTTTTTTTTTTTTGTAGCTAGGCTTTGTTATATATTTTTTAAAACCTCTTAAAATACTGAACAAAACAGCACAAGTTTTAATCTTTTAAGTCAATTAGTTCTTTGATAATAGCCTTTTAAAGATTACTAAACGATGTAAAATTTATGATGCTTTCAGATTTAAAAAAATTTATAACTTTGGAGAGAATTGTTGAAAAAATTTGAAACTTCAGATTTGTCATCATGGAGGTGTGTATCATAGACAGATTAAAAATCATTACATTCTAAAACATTGACCTTAAAAATTTATTTTTTATTGGTTGATTTGACATGGAATGACCCATTAAAGCACTGTTGAAAGAGGAAAAAAAAAATTTCTGCATGATACCAAAAGAATGTCATCTTGAAATTTTGAACAAATGTTGCTAACAAAAGGCTAAGTAACATATATTTTTTTCAAGAAAATTAAAAATTTCGATTTTGAATTTTTACAAATTAAAAAAAACATTTTATTAAGAAAATTATAAAAAAAAATTTTTTAGCAACTGGGCTTTGTTATATATTTTTGAAAATCTTATAAAAGACTGAACAAAACAGCACCAATGGTAGATTTCTAAGTCAAATAGTACTCTAATAATAGCCATCTTAAGATTTTAATCAATGCAAAATTTCAAATTCCTCCAAAATTTAAAAAATCCAACTTTGCAAAGAATTGTTGAAAAAATTTGAAACTTCAGTTTTTTCATCCTGGAGGTAAGTATAATAAACAGACAAAAAATCATAACAATCCAAAACATTGACCTTCAAAATGTATTTTTTATTGGTTGATTTGATATGGAATGACCCACTGGACAGATGAAAAGGTCTAGGCTCCTTAAGTAGGAAATTTTGGTTACCTTAGGTTAGATTTGTATGAACTTGGAAGCATTTTAGTCTGCCTTTTTTTAGCAAATGTATCATGTAACTAGTACTAAATGCTATTTCAAAGTATATTCTAAAAAGTTTTTAAAAAAAAATTTAAAAAAAAAAAAACCTTCATTGTTTGATAAGGAGGTTTAATCATCAAAAGAATTGAAGCTAATAATGTTAAATTTCGGAAAAAAGCATTTTGTACTTGGCATCTTCTTCAGTACTCTTCCACACTGCAAGCAAATGCAGATGTGATCACCATGGAAAATCCTTTCTTCAGACAAATTTTACCAACATTATCCATGAAAAATTTGTTTTTAACACACATTAATATTCATTAACTTTGATGCTGCAGCCCATGCAAAAATCATTTTATTGAACAAAACATTTTAAACTACAGTAAAAACCCCCTAATGCGAACACTAACGGGACAAATTTTTTTGTCCGCAATAGAGAGGTGTCCACAGGACAGGGGTTTAATAATGACATTTGTCTAGGAAGCGGGGAATTAGAAATTGTCCGCGTAAGAGGGGTGTCCGTTAAGAGGGGTTTTACTGTATAATCAAAATGCAATCGAATCTCATTAATTTGAACAAGCTTAAAACAAATTATTGCTAAGGCAAATTACATATACAACTTCCATCTTTTTTTCCAGGTGAAACAGCCAGTTAAGACAAATTGATTTTAAATGTCTATACCCGAGTAGCATCAACTCATCGGCCGAGGATCGGCCGTTCATTGAAATCCGATCAAACTTTGATCGGTCAATGATCGGCCGATGATCGGATTCCGATGAGTTTTCATCGGAAATTGCTCCAATATGTCTCATCGGCAATAGTAGAATCCGATCATCGGAATCCGATGAATTTTGCTCCCTATACCGATGAGATTTGGAGCAATATACGAGCAGTGCTGTTCCAAGGTGATGAATTTTGGATAAAAATACGATGAGATTTGGAGCAATACACGAGCAGTGCTGTTCCGAGGCGATGAATTTTGGATGAAAATACGATGAAATTTGGAGCAATATACGAGCAGTGTCGTTCCGAGGCGATGAATTTAGGATGAAAATACGATGAGAAGTAGTAATAACTACGATATAGGGACAAGCAGGAGGAAAAAAAATTAACAGTGGGAAGAAAACTTGCAGGAGGGGCATTTTCGGATGACGTCATTTGGGAATTAATAACTCGTTTTTTTAATAACTTTTTTAATTAATTTTTAATGTAACACTAATGTCGCTCTAGCCGGGAATCGAACCCTAGACCTCTGGAATACGAGATGCATATGCTAACCACTAGACAAGTTATGCTCGTAACGTCAGACCAAACAACGTAAGTAGAAGCACAAATTTGTAAATTACAGCAGACACGTGTTTCGGCGTTACAGGGAACGCCTTTTTCAATGCAAAAAATAATGAGCTTATGGATGAAAAGACATCCGACAAAAGCCAAGAGCACATAAGCATGCAGCTTAAAAGATAAAAAGAGCGGATTAGCCAAACACCAATGACAAAGTTATAAACCGATCAGGAACCAATAGGAATGCAAGCAAAGGCCAGGAGCTTTCTCTTAGGTACGAACCCAGAAAGAAAGAATTCAATTGGACAAGGATTAAGCCGAAGCTTAAACAAAAGGAAAAGAAATTGTCAGTAACCGTGAACCGCAAGAAAGGAAAAGCAGAATGGAAAACCATGAAATAAAATAAACAGAAACAAAAATTTTCGAAAAAAGGAAAAATAAAGATAAATAGAAGAACATTGGGGGGGGGGGGGGGGGTGTCAATCAAGACAAAAAGGAAAAAAATAAACAAAGGAAGATAGATAAAAAAAAAAGGGGGGGGAATGGGGAAAGGACAGTATTAAAGATATGGGAGCCAAATGTTAGAAAAATATGGAACTGCACTAAGATCGTTAACTAAGTTAGAACTGTTCCTCAAAATATGAAAGGATTCCCAAAAGTCAAGATCTGATGAATTGGGGCATTTTTGGATAATCTGATAGGAGTTAAAATCAAAAGAGTGATTCGAATCCCAACAATGTTGAGCAATACTAGACTTATTTAATTGTTGTTTTTTCACATAATTTTGATGCTCTTTCAAGCGAATTTTTAAAGCACGCCGAGTCTGTCCAATATAGGCAAGTTTACAACTACAATTAATTCTATAAATTCCACAACAATTAAGAGGGTGAATAGGATCTTTAAGAGAAGAGAATGAAAGTTTATTAATAGGAGAGAACACCACCTGGAATTGGAAACGTTTTAGAATCTTAGCAACCTGATAGCTTACAGATGGAAAGAATGGCAAAACAACCAAATTCTTTCTGATGAAGGTTCGGTTAAGAACATTAGTTTGGGATTTATTTGAAAGTTTTTTATAAATGGAATCAATCAAAGTTGGCGGATAGTCTCTATCAATTGCCACAGCTTTAAGATAATTAAGTTCCACTTTAAGAAGTTCCGACGAAGAACAAATATTAATTGCGCGATAAACAAAAGAATTGAAAGCAGAATATTTTTGATTTGGAGGATGAGACGATAGTCTATGAGGAGGTAAAGAGACAGCAAAAGGTTTGCGATAAACAGTAGTTTCAAAACCAATTTCAGTACGAGAAACAAGTACATCAAGAAATGAAATGCAATTATTCCATTCTTTCTCACAAGAAAACTGAATATGAGGATCAATGGAGTTTAAAATAGATAAAACCTCATCACTCTCAAACTGATTCTGGTTCATTAGAACAAAACAATCATCAACATACCGAACATAAAATTGGAACTGCAGTTTTTGGAACAGCTTAACCTCAAAATAATGCATGTAAATATCACTAAGAATGGGGCTAAGTGGGTAACCCATAGCCAGACCATCTAACATAATATAAAAATTCCCATTAAAAACAAAAGAACATTGCTTAATACAAGTACGGGTAAGGAAAATTAAATCCTCAATTTCCGTATTGGTGAAATGAAATTCAGAAAGTCTTCTACGAAGGCATAGCAATGAACCCTCGACGGGAACGTTCGTAAATAAAGAGTTAACATCAAAAGAAGCCATAAAAGAATTATTTGGAACGAAACTATGAATTTTTTTAACAAACTCAACAGAATTTTTAATAGTAAATAAATTGTGACTCCTAAGGGGAGAAAACACAGAGACTAAATATTTTGCAAGTTTGTACGAAGCCGTACCAATATTGGAAACAATCGGCCTGAAAGGAATACCAGCTTTATGCACCTTAGGTAAAGCATAAAATCTAGCACAATTAGCAATAGATGGAACAACAGAGCGTTTAACATTTGAAGGAATAGACTTAACAGACCTGACAGCAGATGCAATAGTTTTTAACTCTTTATCACTAGGATTTTTAGAAATTTCAGCATATGGCCCAGAAGAAATCAAATCATTAGTTTTATCAACATAAGATGATTTGTCAAGAACAACAATTTGGCCACCCTTGTCAGCTTTGGTAACAACCAGATCAGAATTCGAAACTAAGTCTTTAACAGAACGGCTAACAGTATTAGCAAATACAGGTTTAGAAATTTTCGAGTTAAAGTCAATATTAGAAGCTATAAGATGCCGAATCGAATCTTTTTGAGAGGAAGTTAAGGCACTAAATTTAAAAGCTTTCTCAACAGGAGCAATAAGCTTTGAAAAAGAAGGATTAACACTCACAGCAAAATTATCATTACATTTTAGAGCCTCAATTTGAGAATTACTTAATGGAACGCTAGATAGATTAACAACAACATTCTTATTAACAACAGGTAAATTATCAAGAGGAACGACATGAGAAGATTTACAAAGTATAGCTAATTTCTTTTTCAAAACAATTTGATGTTTATCAGAGGAACGAAGGGTTCTAGACCAAGAATTTCTGTCAATAATGTTAAAGTTGGGAATGGAATTAGAAACCGAAAGATTTAAATCATAAAGTTCACGTTCAATAAACGATAAATGTTTCCTAGTTTCCTGGATCGAAGCTCTGAGTAAAGCCAATTTCGACCGAAAGATTACTTTGTCAATTTTTACAGAACGTGGTAAATTACATTTCAAATTAGCTATATATGGTTTTATCTATTTTAAACTCCATTGATCCTCATATTCAGTTTTCTTGTGAGAAAGAACGGAATAATTGCATTTCATTTCTTGATGTACTTGTTTCTCGTACTGAAATTGGTTTTGAAACTACTATTTATCGCAAACCTTTTGCTGTCTCTTTACCTCCTCATAGACTATCGTCTCATCCTCCAAATCAAAAATATTCTGCTTTCAATTCTTTTGTTTATCGCGCAATTAATATTTGTTCTTCGTCGGAACTTCTTAAAGTGGAACTTAATTATCTTAAAGCTGTGGCAATTGATAGAGACTATCTGCCAACTTTGATTGATTCCATTTATAAAAAACTTTCAAATAAATCCCAAACTAATGTTCTTAACCGAACCTTCATCAGAAAGAATTTGGTTGTTTTGCCATTCTTTCCATCTGTAAGCTATCATGTTGCTAAGATTCTAAAACGTTTCCAATTCCAGGTGGTGTTCTCTCCTATTAATAAACTTTCATTCTCTTCTCTTAAAGATCCTATTCATCCTCTTAATTGTTGTGGAATTTATAGAATTAATTGTAGTTGTAAACTTGCCTATATTGGACAGACTCGGCGTGCTTTAAAAATTCGCTTGAAAGAGCATCAAAATTATGTGAAAAAACAACAATTAAATAAATCTAGTATTGCTCAACATTGTTGGGATTCGAATCACTCTTTTGATTTTAACTCCTATCAGATTATCCAAAAATGCCCCAATTCATCAGATCTTGACTTTTGGGAATCCTTTCATATTTTGAGGAACAGTTCTAACTTAGTTAACGATCTTAGTGCAGTTCCATATTTTTCTAACATTTGGCTCCCATATCTTTAATACTGTCCTTTCCCCATTCCCCCCCCCTTTTTTTTATCTATCTTCCTTTGTTTATTTTTTCCTTTTTGTCTTGATTGACACCCCCCCCCCCCCAATGTTCTTCTATTTATCTTTATTTTTCCTTTTTTCGAAAATTTTTGTTTCTGTTTATTTCATGGTTTTCCATTCTGCTTTTCCTTTCTTGCGGTTCACGGTTACTGACAATTTCTTTTCCCTTTGTTTAAGCTTTGGCTTAATCCTTGTCCAATTGAATTCTTTCTTTCTGGGTTCGTACCTAAGAGAAAGCTCCTGGCCTTTGCTTGCATTCCTATTGGTTCCTGATCGGTTTATAACTTTGTCATTGGTGTTTGGCTAATCCGCTCTTTTTATCTTTTAAGCTGCATGCTTATGTGCTCTTGGCTTTTGTCGGATGTCTTTTCATCCATAAGCTCATTATTTTTTGCATTGAAAAAGGCGTTCCTTGTAACGCCGAAACACGTGTCTGCTGTAATTTACAAATTTGTGCTTCTACTTACGTTGTTTGGTCTGACTTTACTATTCAGCACAAAGGTATTTATTTATCTTATTTATCTTAAGTTATGCTCGCTCCAAGGCGGAAAATAATGTATTAAATGAAAAATCATTTGTGTGCCATCTATCGGGTGGCAAGGCCATGACAGATTTCTGAACGGAAAGTGAGAATTTTATTCAGTGAATATACTTATGGCACTAGCTAGTGAAGATTCGGAGTCAGTAATTTTGGGAGTCAAATTGAACGGAGTGGAATTATTTTGGAGATAGTGAGAAATCATTCAAGAGCCGGAGTCTCATTTTGTTCGCAATTCCAGTGAGGTAATCGGCGTTGGAATCGTGGAGTTAAAGTTGAATTGATTTTGCAGCAAATTGGAGTAAACCCTTCCAAAATCCACGAGTCGGATTCGGAGTCAAAGTCTCAGTCATTTTTCCTCCGATTCTCAAACTTGAATGTTGATCCGTATAGCCTTACGTTTGATCAATAGTTGGATATTCGAATAATAAAACTTATCCTATTTTAACAGTTGGGAGATTTCCAAAAATTTTAGATTGGGAAATTTTATATCGGAAAATTTAAACGACCTACTTTTTTTAAGATGAAATGTAACTCGGCAAATTTTCATCGGAAAATTTGATCGTTACGATCTCTTTTTCTGATGAAATGTAGCTCAGCAAATTTTCATCGGAAAACTTCATCGTTACAATTTCGTTTTTTGATGAAATTTCGCTCGGAAAATTTTTATCGGAAAATTTGATCGTTACAATCTCTTTTTCCGATGAAATGCAGCTCGACAAATTTTCATCGGAAAATTTGATCGTTACGATATAGTTTTCCGATAAAAAACAGCTCATCGAAAACAGTTCTCGGATTCTGATCGCAACGATATTAGCGTGCATTACGCGATGAGTTTAGAAGGAGTCGATGATCGGCCGAGCAAAATCCGATGAGTTAATGCTACCTGGGTAAGGCTCAGCTTGGCTAAAGCTGCAACAGCAGAACAAAGTTTTATCGAAGTTCTACTGCATAACTGTATGACAAAATCTATTCGATAAATGAGCCAACCATGCTGGACAAGAATATTGTTGCCAGATTGGGCATAAATAGCCAACTTGCAGCTTCTTGTCATGCAATTAAGATACCGCTGTTACTCAGCCAAAAAGCATTATTTAAATGTTGTTACTGAGAAATTCAAAATTTAATTGCTTTAAATAGAAGTGGACTATGTTCTACATATACATAAAGTTTGTTCAATGAAACAAGAATCATTGTCGGGCATTTTGTACATTTGATAAATCTATTAAAATAGAATTGCCCCAAAACACACAAAATATACAACAGCATTAAGCACAAAATATACTGCAATTAAACACAAAATATATCGCCTTACATAAACATACAAAAAATTTTTATCCAAACATTAAATGACAGCTAGATCAAATTCATCTACCCCTGCAAAAATTAGTTGCTTAATTTATAGAGAGAAAGAAATATTATCATTGTGTAATGAAATTTACTCTCTATTCATTCAATATCTTCAATATATAAATATTTACTAATTAAACAAACACTATTTTGAAAAAAATCCTAAGAGGATACAGATAATAACAGGTACTGCTGCGGCTACTTTTCCAATCTCTTCATCAGTTTGCATTATTTTTTTTATCCGTGCCTACAAGAAAAATTTATCAGAAATAAATACATACATCCACTTCAACAACAAAAGCAAGCTAAGGAAAGTAAAAAGTATGCTGCAATAACTCTATACAATCATATATTTGACATAAAGAACGATTCACTGCAGATTGACTTAAAAAAAAAAAAGGTTAGAATCATGCTAACTCAGCACATTTGATAAAACCATGCTAGATCTCAGTAACTTGACACTTATTTTTTTCTTAGAGTTGGAAAATCAGTGGTGGGCAATTCCATTGTGACGGGTGTGACTTTGAGATGCTATTTTTGCGAGTTGTATCCGAGTTTTACCCAGTTAATAACTTAGTAAACACCAACAAAGTTTTAAATGATGTTAACCTATGCATTTGCTTAAATAATTTTAAGCTAAAATGAAACTGTGGAAGTTTTCAATTTTTTTAAAAAAATATTTTAAATTTTGTGACGGGTGTGACGTTTTCGGGACATGAGTTTTCACTTACCTTTGCAATTGTACAATTTCCTGTGAATTTTTTAATGTTTCACTTCTGTAGCATTTTTTTTATATTGAATGAGATTCAGATGAAACTTAAAACACAAGATTTATAGCACAATTAAATTTTTTTACCTCGTAGGAATTTTTTTTCTGGCGTGACGGGTGTGACAAGTTGTGAATTTGAGAAGCAAATTTTTGAAGAACAGTGATCAGTACAACTATTAAACTGGACAATACTTAACATATACTTACATTTTATTGGAAATAACACCTATATAAACATATATACAACTGTTTTAGAACTTTCAGTAGTCTGTACTTGTTACAAGGGCTTGTGGAGCAACTTTTTTAATAATTACCGATATTTTTCAGATGAAATATCTTCTTTTTCTGGCCAAATCCAATGGAGTCCACTAGCCTGCATATATTTTAAACTTACTTCTTTCGTGATGTCAATGTCCAAAACAGTAGCATAATAAAATTTATTTATGCAGTGCTTCGTACTGTTGCATGTAGTGGTAAGTGAAACCAAAACAAAATCACCAATTGTAAGCTCAGGTGGTTGTAGGATCCTGCTAGGAGGAAGATCTACTGTTTGAGTTGAAGTGACAGCTACTTTTTTCAATGTAGATTTAGCAGTCTTTCCAATTAAAAGATTTGTAGAATCGCACACCTGAAAGTGGTGAAACGATTTTATGCCTTCTATTGCGATAGATTTGTCCCATCTTGAAGACAACATTTCCTTTGACTGTAGTACTTGATGAGCTGTGACGTAAAAAGATGTAATATTGAAGAAAAACAGCTTCTGTTGTAGGAAAGAAACTTTGATCTCTTCTCACCACCAGAATCACAAAAGAACTCTCACAAAGAGATAGAGTTATAAGAGATAAAGTTAGTTTATAAATGTAAACCACATTTAATTGTATGGCACGGTTATGTCTATATAAAATTAATCTTATAATTTGTATTTATGAAGAATGAAAGAAAAATGAAATACTAAATAATTAAAATTCTTGCCAAATTCAAATGTTTTGAATTTCAGGATTTATTACTATTTTTTACTCTTTTTAATCTTTTAATTTTTTGTGAAACAGAAGTATGTAAACTGTTCTATTAAATTTAGGAATTATTTTGAAATTTAGAAAGTGTTTCAAGTGTTGTCACACCCGTCACAATGATTTTGTCACACCCGTCACAAACTGTTTGTCACACCTGTCACCCCAAAATTTTCATACTAATTTTTTTTAATCAATTTTTTTTGTGTCATACTTAATCAGATGCACAATAATTAGACTTTTATGAAATTTCATGCTTTTTCATGGAATACTGCATTTGCTATGCTATATTAAGCATCTTTTCTGTGACGGGTGTGACAGACAGACCTTATAAGTATATAAGCGGGGTTCCTCAAGGATCAGTGTTAGGGCCTGTTTTGTTCATTGTCTTTATGAACGATATTCACAAAAATATTTCTGGGAACATGAATTGTTTTGCTGATGATGTCAAAGTTATGGGGACTGTAGAAAATGAAGAACAAGCAAATCAGCTGCAAGAGGATCTAGATCATATTACGGAGTGGGCTGATAAATGGGGTATGGCTGTTAATGTTGGGAAATGTCAAGTGCTACATTTAGGACATGGAAATAAGTGTACAAGTTATTATTTGCAAGGTTCAGTCATTAGTCAGGCAGACAAAGTTACTGATCTGGGGGTCCTAATAAGTCAGGATTTAAAGTTTAGCCAACAGTGCAGCATTGCTAGCAACAAAGCCAATAAGATGCTTGGGTTTATCAATAGATCTATTTCAAATAAATCTAAAGAAGTTCTTCTGCCCTTATATAGAAGTTTGGTAAGACCCCATTTGGAGTATGCTGTTCAGTTTTGGTCTCCTTATCTTAAGAAAGACATTAATGTATTGGAAAGGGTTCAAAGGCGGGCTACAAGGCTAATAAGTGGACTTTCCCACTTAGATTATGATTCCAGGCTTAGAAGGCTAAAAATGTACAGTCTTGAGCAAAGAAGAGACCGAGGGGACATGATTCAGCTGTTTAAATTTATTAAAACGAAAGATGTTACGGGGTTAAAGTTTAGCACTGAAAACAGGACAAGGGGTCATTGTTTTAAGCTATTTAAATCTCAGGCTAACATGGATATTAGGAAAAATTATTATTTTAGCAGGGTAGTGGAACCTTGGAACAGCTTACCGGAAGAGGTGGTAATGAGCAAAGGAGTAGACAGTTTTAAGAGGGCCATTGATCTTCACTGGGGATTGTAAATTGACTAGGACCAGTCTAGCTGGGCCCAGAGCCTGTTGCTGGTCGTCACTTTTGTGTTTGTATTTGTATTTGTATTACAAATGTTCTTTAATGTGTTTTCAGCAAATATTAAGTACTTTAAAAGATAGTCAAAGGTCAGAAATGACAATAAATGTACACAAAATAAAAATTCTACTGTTTGAAGTATTGTTTCACATAGAATGAAAATACCCTTTTTTTTCAAACTGAAAGTTTTTTATGTTGCACTAACTTTAAGCCTCAAAAAATGAAAAACAGTAATTATAATGAAAATATTCTTTATAGTTTCATAATCCTCATATTATTAACTTTAATTCGACATATTATTTATTGCAAAAGGACAATTTTGAAATTTTTACCCTCATGTCTACTTTTTCGTGGAAATGCCCTGGTGCAATGGTGGAGGTATTCAGAGTAATGGGAAAATCAAGTCATATTTTTTAAATATATTTTGAAAGGGATATAATTTTTGCTTAATTTGCAATTTAAAAAAAAAAATCAACAGTTCTATAATCTGCTTATTTTCAAAAGATTTTACAACGTTATTCACAATCATTTTTTTTTCAGAATAAATGATTTTTCTTTATAATGACAAGCTAGTTGTCAAAATAACGGTTCAATTTAAAATGAAATAAAATACTGCAAGTGTAAAATTAAGCTTATTTGAGGGTAGTATATCGGAAGTCTGAGATGGAAAAGTTTGGCGCCTGATTTAGACTGAATGTGAATAAAATATTAAATATTTAATAAGGATTTATTAAGAGACCAGTTCTACACTAGAACAGTATTGCAATAAATTTCTCAAGCCTTGTTCTATGCATTTTATCACAATATGTGCTTAATTTTAGCCACACAAACAATATCATTACATCAACAAGAACAAGCTTATTGATTTAAAACATTTCACACTTAAGGTTCATTAAATTTAAATGGCAGGCAGTGAAAAAGAAATTTTGGGACCGAGGTCAAGCACTTTTTTGGGTCCCTCTCTATAATCAAACCTCATAACATTAAGGGTGCTCTTCACTGAGAGTCTGAAAGATTCGGATCTAATGTTAACCTACGGGGAAAGTTGGAGCTTGTTTTACAAATTCCTGTAAAGTTTTCGGATCCGTTTTTTTTTCTGAGTATTTTTCAAGACCATGTCTGTTTCTTTTAGTTTTTACTTTTTTGATGTGTCCATTCTCCGATTTTTTAAAATTCGAGAAAAAATGAATTTCTTCGAAAACGAGGTACTGTTGGACATTTCGCTCTGTAAAACATCTGCAACTCGTGCTATCGAAATTTTAAGAACGCCCCGACACGCAAAATATTTCCAGCTCTCTTTTGAGATCTTGTTTGAAATAATGCGACCATTTTTTAAACAAATATCATGTTCTAACTATTGAAAAAAATTTCAAAATACGTTCACTTTTCGCATTTGCCCCGCCCTAGAATAGTTACCTCCCCTTTTTGAGGGGTAAAAGCTAATGGGGTGTAAGATTTATTACCCTCTCATTAGTTCCCCTCAATGACCTCCGCTGGACGTCCTTTCTTCTTTCCTCTTTTCCTAAGGCTTTCGTGAAGAATCAAGTGCTTTTGAAAGTGAATCCACGTAGATGCGTGCTATTAGCTGTTAAATTCGCAACATCTGCTTTTTTTCAAATTTGTGGTTTGAAAAGAAATAGATTTGAAAGGAATATTTCTGAGTCAAATTGTTTATTTACAATATAATGAACATTGTTACAATGCTGTCGAATGCGAAAAGTTGACATTTTCCCCTTACAGTAGAAAACTATTTTTATATATAGATTAAATCGTATTCCAGATACTGGGTATTTTGCATCGTTTTACATGTGTTTTATGTTACTACAAATGGTACACACATAAAGTGCTTTCCACAGCTCAACAAACATTTTTGAAAATTATTTGTGTCTTTAAGAGCCAGACTCGTCAAATTTCTTTAGAAGGTTTGGGAGGTGGAAAATTCAATAGCGGAAAACATTCCGTACACCAACATACTCATTAAATACATAGAAAATCATGAAAAATATATTAGCAATTTAATATGATTCAGTTAATGTAAAAAACACACCGTGGTAGAATTACTAAGCATTGTATGTATTAGTTTTAATGACGTTTTCAGCCTTATGTTGCCGACAAAGCTAACTAAAATGTGAACAATATAGAATGGGGGTTACAAGTTTTCACTGTTTTCTATTTTCATTCTCAGAAGCTAGATCAACATTTTAATACAATGTAGAAAAAATTAATTACAGGCATAAAGGTTTTCAGGTCACATAAGCACCCCCCCCCCCTTAAAAAAACATCATTAAAGATCGTCTTAAATTTCGTTTTTATGGCTTTAATTTCAAAAAATTTCGGGAAGGGAGTTTGTGAAAAGTCCTCCTTTGACCATAAAAAAAAAAAAAAAAAAAAAAAAGTCGTCTAAAATTGCATTTTTGGATTTCAAAAACCTGCATGTCCCCAACGTTAATAAAGATGGCCTACAATCATGTTTATAACACTTTAAAAATTTTGCCTCCCCCCCAACATCACACTAAGACTGCGTTTTTAGACTATTTCGAAAAATTCCGGGGAAAGCTTCCGAACTCCCCGTTTCCTAACAGAATTGAAGAACCTGAAATTGTGTTTTTGGCGTTTCAAGTTCAAAAATTTGCTGGTGGAAGATCACGGGACCTCTTACTTACTTCCAAATACTACCAGAGATCGTCTAAAAGTGCATTTTGAAAATTTTTATTTTCGAGAAAATTAAAAGGCATAGCCCCCAAACAGAGTGCTTGGGAAAATAGGGAGTATTTCTGAGTAAATAGTATGCTTACGATAAAGATCATGTTAATTAAATATAGAAATGGTTCCCTCTCCTAAACAAGAAGCTAAATCCTTTCTCTCGCTGTATTTACATATTACTACGAGTCGATAGAATAGAAAATGTGGGATCTCAAAAAAGATTTTTGTTCTATACGAATGAAAATTACTTGATAATCATTGGATTAGAACATTCATTTTATTCTGTGACTGAAGACAGGATACGATAATTTTTCGGCACAGAAGTGCGTAACACAGAACTTAAAAGAAAAAGTTTGTCTTGTTTGTTTTTTTTTTTTTTTTAATTGTGAACCCTTACTTGTACCTATAATTGCTTTCCTAAATGTAAGCTGTTCATTTTCATTTTTGTTTCAACTTTATATATTTCCTGCAAATCTGTTTCTTGCCCTTTTTTTTATTTTTTATTATTGATTCATTAAATGCAAGATGCATGAAAACGAGGCAGAGCGATAAAAACTTTAAAATCTGGCAGAGCGAGGCGTTGAGATTTTTTTCATCTAAGTATTTCGAGATTTTTTTTTTTTTTTTCAGGCAGATATACATGTAGGTAATATTTTCGTGCCTTCTGAGAAAAAGGACAACCCTTAATATTTATTATGACAACTAACGAGGATCAGACACCAACAAGACTCATTAGAAAATTTTAATAAAAACTCAATGTGTTGAAGTAGAAGCACTATATACACTATATGACCAAAAGCATTGGGACACTTTCAAAAATTCACATGTTTAGGGATTTCTCGAGAAATAATAGACCAATTGCTCTATAATTTGTTTCGCATAAAATGTATACTCTAGTTGTCATTTTCCAATAAAAATTAAGTCTGCTATTCATTTAGGGGTCCGACAACAAATTGAGTAAAAAAGTTTTTTGATAATTTTTCATTGCAAATTGCTGGGAATAAGCTATAATTTTCAGAAATGAGTTAAAAATCTATCAAAAACTTATTTTTATATTTTTGTGAAAGTATCTCTTATACCCATGGAAATATAAGCATTTCTTTCAAAATGCAAAATTTTTTTGAAGGTTTTCGCCTTATATTACGCAGAGTATTTCGTCAAACGTTACTAAACTTTTAAAATATTTGACAGCATTTTAGAGAAACATAATAATAAAATTTGAAGTTAAAATATTGAAAATTTGTTGAAATATAAACAGTTAAAGCTATTAATTTTTCACTGCGCAGACACGAAAGATAGCAATTTATAACGTTCATAATTCAAAGCTCAGATACATCCTACAATCCATGAAAAAAATTCCACCGCAATTTCTTTAAATTTTAAAAAGTTATCAGCAATCTAATGAGCCGAATTTCTATAATTCTAGGATAGGCGACGAATGGTAAGGAATTGTTAGCAAACTGGCAACACTTTCCTGCCATCGTTATAGAGTGATTCATGATAAGAACAGATTATTTGTTGCTGGTCCCCTAAATGAATATCAGACTTAATTGTTATTGGATTTGACGTCTGGAGTATACTTTTCATGAGAAAAAAATTACAGAGCAGAGAGCAATTGGTCTTTTATTTTTTGAGAAATCCGTAAAATTGTGAATTTTTGAAAGTGTCCCAATACTTTTGGTCATATAATGCATGTAATACCTCATGTATTTTGCCGAATTTAGTAACTGGGAATCTGAGACTCTAAAAGTGCTAGGTTTAGTTTTATTGCAAAATTTCAACGCAAGATAGTTTACAAACATTGAGAGTGGGGGAAGGAGTGATTTTTGCCTTTGAGCTTGGAGCAGGGTGAGTACCCTTGCATACAAAGATCAGAGAAAAATCTTTAATTTTTCAAATTCAGGAAATCCTTATCCGTAGCCGTCCGCGACTTTGCCGTTGTTATGCTCAATTTGAAAGAACTTTCACCATAACAACCCCTTGAGAAATGCTATCGTAGCCTTCTCATCTGCATATAGTACTTAGATAAATAAATAAATATTTTTTCAAAAAGAAAAGGATTCAAAGATAAAGATTAGGGGAATTTTCCGGTCACCAGTGGTGAGAAAAGGCATTTATAGTAGCCACATTTTTTTCTAGTCGCCACTACATTTGTAAAACAGGTAACTAACCAACAAAGTAGTATTTAATTTAGCACTAAAATATAAATATTATCAGTTCAAATAAAGGTTAATGTAAGTAATTAGTGGCATTAATGTTTATTGTACAATCAAGTATTAACTATGCAAAGAGGATCTAGTTTCATTTTTAAGAATGTTTTCTGCTAACTCGGATGGGGTTGGGGAGAGTGGCAAACAGGCAGAGGAAGTGAAAGAATTTCGCCAACCGATAACTAGTTAGTCCCCACTTTTATTCGGCACTCGATTTTTCAGATTTATTAAGTAGGATCATCCATTTTTAAAGAATATTTTTTTGTTAGAATTTGGAGTTCATTTCGTTAAAATTCAGTGTGGTCATGTAGGCTATCTTTTTTTTTCCTTCCTTTTTTGATATTATCAATTTTCAATAACGAACATTTTTCTAAAAATAAAACGAATTTATAAATTTATTTATTGCAAATATTCATTCATTCGTTAATTTTTCCTAGATGAGATCAGGAACCGTATTAATGGGGAAAAAAATCTTCGTTTCAAAAATTAATTTTAGTGCGAATGCAAATAAATTAATATCACAAGCGGGATTGCAAAATGCCGCGCCTTTTACACTGAGTAATTTTTCTTTTACCTATGTAGTCAAGACTCAAGAGGGAAAGAACTAGAATTTCCTTGGAAGGGTCTGTAAAAAGCTGCGGTTTCATTTCGCCGTCAGCTATTACCTCCTTCGACTACTCTGCACAGCAGGGGAGCGTCCGGTCTGTCCCCCTGCAAAATGTGACAGGTCACATGATCCACACTTTCATCGGCCACCGCTCGTTCTATTGGTTGTTGATGTTGAAGTGTCAATCACTTCACTGATGAACATTGCTTTCGTTTAAAGAAAAAGCCCATTTTCAAGCGAGATCGTTTTTCTTCCCCACTGAAGAGCAGCCTTAAGGGAGAGCCAGGAGTGGCAGCTTCAGGAGTGGTGCTCAACCATTCACTCAAAATATTTCTTTAGGTGCAGAGCATCCAACGGGCAGAAGAAAAGGGAAATACAGCACAACCCTGATTTAAGGATTCTCAAGGGATTGGAAAAAGTTATATTGTTAAATCAAGGATATCTTGAATCAAGGAGCATAAACAGTCAATGCAGTCAAGTCGGGTATTGTTATATCGAAGTTATACTGTAAATGTAAACAAGAACACTAAATTTTGTAATTTTTCTTAATATTTGGAGTAAAACTTAAACAATTTCAGGCAATTGTTCAGTAATGTCAGAATGCCCCTGTTTAATGGTCAGAATATATGAAAATAGAAGCAAGAATTGTGCATAAGGACATTACTTTGTAAGTAACATTCAGCAGATGATATGAGAACATGAGCAAAACCTGCTGAAAACAACCAACGATGTTATTAAAAAAATATTTCTCTTGAATTTTTGACATCTTTAAAGCCATACTTTAAAAGAATTGTACAAGGTAGAGAATTTTAAACAAAACACAGTTAGAAATAAAAATGTCAATAAAACGCTTCTGGGTCACTCCACGAAAAAGTCAACCCTTTGTCCCGCATGTGACGGTTCATATATTTCATTAAAAAGTAATAATTTTAAAGGGTAATGATGAAACTTTTTGTTTTAGAAATCACCCATAAGTTTGTAATTTGTTAAGCAGAAAAAATTTGTTCATAAATATTTTAATGTATTATTTTTTATGAAATATATGAGGCGTCACATGCGGGACAAAATAACCGTTTTCCGTTCCTAATATGTATATATACTGGTAGCTACCTTGCCTCGCGTTCAATCTTCGAGTTGAACCGAACCATTGCTTTGGTCACTCGTCTGGTCTGCTAATTCTATATTAGCTACCAGTTTGTTTTGCACTCTTGGCTTCCTTAACAGGTTTTCCATCTCCAGCTCAGTCACTTTCCTATGACGGGCTGATGAGTGCTAATAAGCACGAAACTGCAGTCCTTGGCTGGAAATAACTGAGTTGGCGGTGTATTTCACGTATTTCTGCTTTGGCCCTGGCTAATGGGCGGTAATTTACTGAATATACCTTGCCTCGCGTTCAATCTTCGAGTTGAACCGGACCATTGCTTCGGTCACTCGTCTGGTCTGCTAATTCTATATTGGCTACCAGTTTGTTTCGCACTCTTGGCTTCCTTAACAGGTTTTCCATCTCCAGCTCAGTCACTTTCCTATGCCGGGCTGATGAGTGCTAATAAGCACGAAACTGCAGTCCTCGGATGGAGATGACTGAGCTGGCGGTGTATTTCACGTGAGATTTAAATAGCTTAAAACAATGACCTCTTGTCCTGTTTTCAGTGCTAAACTTTAGCCAAGTAACATCTTTCATTTTAATAAATTTAAACAACTGAATCATGTCCCCTCGATCTCTTCTTTGCTCAAGACTGTACATTTTTAGCATTCTAAGCCTGGAATTGTAGTCTAAATGAGAAAGTTCATTTATTAACCTTATAGCACGTCTTTGAACCCTTTCCAATACATTAATATTTTTCTTAAGATAAGGAAACCAAAACTGAACAGCATACTCCAAATGAGGTCTTACGAAACCTCTATATAAGGGCAGAAAAACTTCTTTAGATTTGTTTGAAATAGATCTATTGATAAACCTAAGCATCTTATTGGCTTTGTCACTAGCTATGCTGCACTGTTGACTAAACTTTAGATCCTGACTTATTGAGACGCCCAGATCAGTAACTTTGTCTGCCTGACTAATGATTGAACCTTGCAAATAATAACTTGTACACTTATTTCCATGCCCTAAATGTTACACTTGACATTTCCCAACATTAACAGCCATACCCCATTTATCAGCCCACTTCGTAATATGATCTAGATCTTCTTGCAGCTGATTAGCTTGTTCTTCGTTTACTACCATCAGGGCCGTCCGAAGAGCTGACGGCGCCCGTTGCCAAAGTTTCCTGGCGTCCCCCCCCCTATGCACACAGAAAAATCAAGTTAGTTTTAACATCAGTGCGTAGTACATACTTGGGTTTTTTATATATTGATAAACAGAACAATCAAAGGGCTATGCATAATACAAATTAAAGCACAAGCAATGAATCAGTTTTTAATATTTGTGAAACATTAATGCTCCAAAAACTTTTTGAAAAACGGAAATGTTAAAAATCCAAATATTTATCCAGTAAAATGTTATCCCACTAGATAAAAACAAACAATTAAACTTGGATTGGTTATTCATATTGATCAAACTAAGAATATGAATATAATTTGCGGATTATAAAGAAAAAATGTATTGTTCGAAATAATTGTTCGTTAATGTTTACATCAAAATGAAATTTTGATCTGAACTCATCCAATGATTCTTGAGTTTTTTGGTTTTACTTGAACCAATTTAATATCAGCTTTCTTATATGTTATAAACAAAGATGTTATTCTTTTGCATCAAATATTTGTAAGTTTTAGGGAGAAGCCCACAAATACTTAACAACACCGAAAATCGCTCAGAATTGCGTTTTTGGAGCTCTAATTTCGAAAAATCACAACCCTAATAGTACAAAATATGGCATTACAGATTGCTTTTAAGAATTGAGTTTAAGAAACTATTCATCCCCATGCTGCCTTTCTTTAATATCACAAGCAATGGGTTTTTCAAACGACACTTACAAAACATTTAAGTGGGATATCCGTGAAAGTAAAACTCTGCTTAAATTTTTTGACCATAATTTTGAACAATTTTCCTGGAAAAAGCTCCAGATTTTCCTATCCATAAAATCTTGTTTGTCTAAAGCTGCGATTCTGAAAAATCAATTTCGAAATTTTCAGGGGGAGAAGGAATTGATTTCAATCTATTTAAACGATCGGAAACGATCTCTGAGCTCCCTCCCTTACCCTAATGTCAATAAACATGGCCTATAATCGCGTTTTAAGGCTAAAATTAGAGACGTACCGAGTAGCACTTTGGCCGAGTAGCCGAGTACTCGGCCTTTTATTACTCGGCCGAGTACCGAGTTACCGAGTACTCGGCCTTTCACTACTCGGCCGAGTTCCAAGTACCAATTATGTTTTAAGAAGAACCACCGACACACATGTGATGAATTTTGAACTTATTGGAATAGTAGTATAAACCTCCTTGTCCATATAATAGTTTTTAAAACTAAATTCCTGCTGAAATTTAATTACGCATTATATATATACAATTTTGTTCGTGTCAAAAATTTTACAAAAAATAATTTTTTAAATTAAAAATAAATAAATAAAATGTATGATTAATCAAGTTGGAATTAAAACAAATTACAGTAAAATCCCTCTAATGCGGACACTAACAGGACAAATTTTTTTTTCTGCAATATAGAGGTGTCCGCAGGACAGGGGTTTAATAATGTTATTTGCATTGGAACTGGGGAATTAAAAATTGTCCACATAAGAGGGGTGTCCGCCTTTGAGGGGTGTCTGTTAGGAGGGGTTTCACTGTATACCAATCAATTATAGTTCTAATCTGCCAAACATAAATAATTTTTAAAAGCAGATAAAACAAATGTGCAGGAACACTCCAGACACGTGTTTCTGCCCCCCCCCCCCCCCCCCCCCCGTTACAAGGAACGTCTTTTTCAGCGCATAACATGTGAGCTAAAGAATGTAAAGACATTCAACAACAAAATACGACTTTTGTCGGATGCCTTTAAATCTACGAGCCCCCATTTTGTGCATTGAAAAAGGAATTCCTTGTAATGCCAAAACACGTGTCTGCAGAGTTCCTGCACTGTACTTTTAAGGTTGTTTTATTTTTTAAGCAAAGGTATTTTTACATTTTTTATAACTAATTTTTGTTTGTAGCAAAAATCCATTTTTAATATAAAAATTCCATATTTTCTATACTTACATTTTTTGCGTAATTTTTAATAAATAAGTTTTATTAACTTTGGGGACATTAAAATAAAGATTTATTCCATTAAAGCATTACAAACTTCATTATTCTCAAAATTTAAATTTGACTTATAAATTTTAATTGTAAATGATTGCAGAATATAATGCTTGCTCTTTTTTTATAAATTTTAGTATCTGTCTTGGACAATATTCAATTTTTTGCAACTACTCGGTATTGGCCGAGTATCTGATCAGAATTTGGCCGAGTACCGAGTACTCGGCAAATTGGCCGAGTAGGCCGAGTACCGAGTAGTTACCGAGTACTCGGTACGTCTCTAGCTAAAATTGCGTTTTTAAAATTAATTCGAAATTTTGACCTGACACCTTTTGACTTTTTTTCCTATCCGATCAATAAAAAAAAACTTTTTTTTTCTAAGTGCCCCCTTAAAAAAAATTTCTTGTTACGTCACTGCATGCAGGGGCAGAACTCAAGCAAATTTGGTCAGAACTAAACAAAAGAGAAGTGCCTTTAGTTTGATTCTAAACAGTTATATTCTCAGAAATTGTATCTGTTTTAATGATACAAAGGAAACGAATGTTTTGGAGACTGAGAGACAGAAATATTTTCGTGCCATAGGACAAAATAGAGAACCATTGCAATGATTCTGTATTTTGTGTGTCTATGGCTGCGTATCTATGATACCTAAAATGAGGGGGCTCCACAAGGCGCCCCTAATTTTATACAATCGGGGTATTTTATACGAAGAGAGGCACCGGAAGGCGCCCCTCATTTTGTGTGAATGTCGTTGTTTTCCGTCGAAACGAGGGGTGCCTTGCGGCGCCCCCTCATTTCGTGGCGCCCGGGGCGATTGCCCCCACTCACCCCCCCCCCCCCTTCAGGATGGCCCCGACTACCATCCCCATGACATCATCGGCAAAACAATTTATGTTCCCAGAAATATTTTTATGAATATTGTTCATAAAAACAATGAACAAAACCGATCCCTGAGGAACCCCGCTTAAAACCTCACTCCATTTAGAATAATTTCCCCTTACAACTACCCTTTGTTTCCTTCCAGTCAGTCAGTTTTTTACTCAAATGAAAATTTTCCCTCCTATTCCTATATCAGCTAATTTGCTAAGTAGAGCAACATGCGGTACCTTATCCAAAGCTTTTTGAAAATCAATGTAAACAACATCTACAGGCTTCTTATTGATGCACCGTGCGGGAGCTTTTGCCTGCTGCGAATTAACAAACAAGCTAGCATCATGAATTACTGCATTTTTCTTGCAAATGGTACGTTGTCCATTACTTTAATTTTGCCAATAATTGAATGAACCTGAATACGTTTTTCTTTATAAAGTAACATGTTTACTATTATTCTAGCAACTCTTATTCATAAGTTGCATTTCAAATCAGTCAAAAAATTAAATGATTTGGTGAACTCGTTTGTTTAGCATAAAATTAAAACTTGCTTGAAATCTTCATCTTGATATCATAACCAAAAATAGAGTTTGTTACTGTAAATTAATCCAGAAAACTCTTATAAACACATGCAAAAGTCATTTTCAATAGATTATAGTCAAACAATAACAATGTGACAAGAAAGTTAAACAACAGTTAGTATGTTTCAAACATTTCAATAAATATGAGATGTTTGAAATTTTTTTTTTTAAATATTAGTAATAAGGATTTGTTTTATGTCACACAAAAATAACATATGCTGTGTTTTCAGAATGACTAACTTCCAATTTCTTTGAAACAATATCACAAAAAAGAAAATCATAGCTTTCTAAAAATTTAACTGCAATAAATACGATCAAATTCAAATACATTATAGAAAACAGTAGAGAGTTTGAATTTGACGAACCAGAAATAAAATATTTTGAGGGACAGATAAATTCTTTATTAAAGAATTGAATTCTCGTGGATCATTTTGAAAACGAGTAGTGTTTACATGCGTATTACCATTGTTTTACTTACAGGGGGAAACCTTGCGTTATATTTCTTCTTTTTACTTGGCATAATAGTCCTTTAGAATACTTTAGAAACTCCTTTGAAGAGATTTTAAACGAAACACACAAAAAAAAAAGGCTTTCCAAACACACTTCACACTGATAGACACATTTTATTTCTTCGCCAAGAGCATTTTCTCACTTCCGATATTAAGTAAATCACATCAATATTAGTTCGTTCAAGAAACTCGATAGAAACGCAATTCCAGATTACTTTAAAACGATATCACAATTCATAAACTGTAAAAGTTACAAGAAATAGTAAAGAAATAACAGTTTAATAACAACACGATTGAATCGATTGAGTGGCGTATAAATACTCGAGAATGGCTCATAACGCGCGCTTATGAAGACGTTCTAATAAAGCAGTGATACGTGTCACTCGTTTGCACGCAATTTTAAATTCAGAACAAAATTATCCAGCGCAATCAATGATTATTGTACGCCTAAATCACACACTAGAACTGTAATTAAGAATTTTCTTCTCAAAACACGAGTTGCATCACTTATGCGTTTAAATCGTTATTGGATAACTGTTATTTGCACTTTTAAACCCTTAACCCTAAGTGGTGATACACTGGATCCACTGAAAAAGTTTTACATGAATTTTTGACTTTTTGGTAATTATTCAGCATGAGTAAAGACAAAACAAAATTTTCGTTGAATGTTAATATTAAAAGAGAAGATGAGAAGGCATTGGTTTATTATAAGGTAATGTCTTAGGATAATTTCTTGAAATTGCATCTTGATAAACATTCTCAACGCATGGTCTTTGGATACAAGTGTTTGAAAAAGTTATATTTAAAGCTCAGGTTATAATTCATTGCTTGTGATTCAAATTCTTTGAATGTAATAATTTTTTCCCGGTACGTTATAAAAATTGAAAGAATTTACTATTTGTCTATATAAATAATTGCATGATACCATGCTATTTAAAAGGATTTTAATTGATATTATCGTTTAAATTTTTATAGGAATGAAACTAAGATTTTTTTCAAAATTTCCACTGTGAAGATTTAAGTATTGTCTTGTATATAAGAGCTACAATTATTTTTCCTGATTATTAAAATAACTATTTATTTATTTTTCTTTTTGCTTCATTAAAAGTTCAATAATTAATAAGAGTACATTATAACACCCATTCCCAGGAAGCAGATTTCTATTTAATCGTATAAGAGGATTAGGATATGGAAAAATTGAATTTTGAAAATTGTGTTTGATTGTTTTGGAAAGTAATGTATCTTAAATTTGTTATTTTTTAAAATCTGATTTATTTTATATAGCAAGATGGTCAACGATTTGAATACAACTGTACAATAAAGTTGAATGTTGAAACTACTTATAAATTTCTTCTCACTTTTCGGCCTCCCCTAAAGGTGAAGTAAGTTTCATTTTACGCTAATAGTTTCATTCTATATAGTGTCTCGGAAAAGTGAGCACTAGGGATGCATTAGGGGCATTCCACGGTATTTTAGACATTTATGTAGAGTCCGTAACGTTACATTTTTTGCCATAACTTTTTAATTTACTATTTGATCAGCATATTATTTTATTTTGATCTTTTCCTACCAACACACCAGCTCAAATTAAAATAATTTGCAAATCAAACGGTAAATTAAAAAGTTTGAGGCAAAAAAAGATCACGTTACGGACTCTACATAATGTCAAAAATACCGTGGAATGCCCCATTAACTAAATACCTTTTTTTTGTTGAACACTTTACCATCAACTGTGACAACTTTGCTAAGTGGTACATGCTGGTTTTTGAAAACGGAAATATCTAGCCTCATATATTAGCTGGTCTTGTAATTTAATATAGCTCGAAATATAGTTTTCAAAAATCAGCAAGAGAGCTGTGCGTAAATGATGTCATGCTTTTTTTCAAAAAAATTGGCGTCTTTTCAACCTTTTGTCAAAGTGTCGCACTTCCTCTTAACCAAAAACCTCATACCCTTGTCACATGTCACAATCTTTTGTAAGCATCTTTTATTTAAAGAATAAGATGTCACACTTACTCTCCCCCTCTTGTTTCTAGCTTATAATTTCACAAACATCCCTCCCCCTAAAAATGTGAAATCATTTATGGAGGACCCTAAAGATGTCCCGGTTGATGGTAAGCAAAAGATATTTCTTAGAAATGAAAAATATTACTCTTAAAAGCAAAGTTAGCTTTTGATATCTGGTGCCACACTGATCCTTCCTAGCCCCCTGTGTGAAAATCATTTTTATGTTTTGCATATATATTAGAAAATAATACAGTGAAATTATTATGGAACATAGTTTTAGTATTCAACTAACCTAGCATAGATGTAGTTTGCAGTTAAAGGTTGGTGCAGGCACGTGGGGGAGTGAATGTTCTATTCCAAATATCCTTAGAGATTCCATAATTCATCCATGGGTGTAGCCAGGGGGGGGGCAACTGCCCCTCAATAGGAGAGAAAATCTGATCCCCAATTGTTGCCCCTGAAATGCCAGTTGTGAAATGAAATTTAAATGCCTTACTGTTACTATTAAGAGTTTCATTTAGCTTATGCTGCATGTTTAAAATATATCTGTAAATGTTTGCATTGCATATTTTATTAAATTCTACTTTGTTTGCTAACTAAAGTTTTCTAAAGAAAGAAATTCACAATTGAAGAAGATTAAACTGTAGCTAAGACTTTAGAAATTTAATTAAAGCTTTTAAAAATTGGCTAACTGACTGATTAACAGTTTGAAATCCTTAGCACAGGCCCTGCTACCCGTTTCCCTAAGACAGCATTTCTTAATTTCTTTGATAAATGGAACCCTTTTTAATGTTCATTTTTTTCGCTGAACCCCCTGGTTTACCTTCGATAGAAAAGTTTGAATGCAACATTCAAAAGTGACTTATTTGCAATAAAATGAAAAATGTTGCAAATCCAAAATAATTATCATCAAAAAGTAACTATTGTTTTAAAAACTTTAATTAAATGTCATTTTAATAAAAGTTTCGCATTCTTGTACTTTTACTAACATAATCCTAAGTTGACAATACAATTAAATTTTCAATCCACAATCCATTTTTATGTTTTATCTGCTGCTTATTCGGAAAATACTGATGAATGCTTCACTCCGAATTTATTTCAGCCGAATTTATTAGCGACTCTTTAGAATTCAGAAAAAAGAAGGTGGAACCCTTGATAGATCTCAATGGAATCCTGGGGTTCTTTGGAACACAATTTAAGAAACACTGCCCTAAGGTGAAAGATAGCATAAAATTGCAGGTTTGAACACTTCAATTTCAAAAATGCCATGGCAGAGCCAGCAAACTTCCCTTAAGTTAAAAGCCCTATGATCTTTTATTCTATCTACCCTTGCATCAGTAATGAAAGCATACATTGTATTTGGTCACATAAGTATTGTTGTACTAGTGTATTGCTGTATTTTAAAATTTCTGCTTTAAAATTATCAAGTGTTCAATCATGTATGTGGATTACTGTACATTTGAATATTTTCACTGTACAGTCAGTATACTGAACTGCTTGTACCATTAGTGTTTTTGAAAATTTGTCAAAATACAATTGTGAGAAGAAGTTGTGAATTGCTTTTTATTCTTAGATCAGATATTGGATGCTAACGTATTATGCTGTTGACCATTTTCTTTTCAAAACTAAAATGATTGTCAAACGAAGGATTAATTGCCAATGATGAAGTCGTGAAACTTGTTCTACTCATTTTGTAAAACCTTCAGATGGAGGTTATTTGGCGATAATTTTGTTTTCGGTCAGCTGGATAATACGTACGTACCAGTTGCTGGGTTTTTGAAAGCTTATAAATTGAGTTTTTTGCATTTTCAGAAAGCAATTCTGAATCATTGTATTTGTATTTCCTACCTAGATCTGCTACACTAAAAGGGACATTGATGGAATTGCATGAGGAAGAAAGAACTTCAGAATTTGCTTCTTACAGTTTTGTATGGGCAAGCCATAATGCTTGTGTCTCAAAGAAGAATCACAGAGATCACTTTCCTTTGTCATTAGCTGTAAGATTTTTTCTTTTATCATTTTTACAAATTGTAACCAAACTTTCATGTTTAAGTTATGTGTAAGTGCATAATTCCTATTTAAATGATTGGTGAAACATCTACAATCTAAATTCCACAGTTTTAATCTAACTAATCATTTTGAGTTAATAAACTTAAAGAGAAAATCAAAAAGGAAACTGAATGTTGTGAACTTTCTTCAAGTAATGAAGGTGCTATTAATGCGTCAAGAAACATTTAAAAGTCTTAAACTTAGAAATGGAGGATGTCATTTTGGGATTCTTTTGTGCTTGGGAAAGATAATGTGATTGTACAGTTGAAGTTGCTAGTGTTGAGTTTACCAGGTGCTTATATGAGAGATGATAGGAATTCAATAATGTTCAGAACAAAAGATGCAATATCTTAATAGTAATGAATACTGTATTGGTTTCAGCAGAATGCCAAGTTTATCCAGGATAGAAATTGTGTGTCTGTATGGACAAAAGAACCAGTCTTTCAACAAAGTCAAAGTGATTGTATTGTTTCCCAAGAACTGGATGTGCGGCAGTTGCTTAAACAGCAAACTTAACTAGATGTATCTAGAGGAATGTGGGGCAAAGTAAAATGGTTAAAATGACAGATTTTTCAAAATGAACAAATCTTTGAAAATTACAGAATAAAAAGAAAGAACAATATATTTTATAATTAAACCTACGTTGAAATAGTATTTTTTTACTTTTGGCAGTAAATGTGAATCTTCATCAAAATGGAAGATTTTCACTTTTTTTTTTCCCCATGGGGCAAAGTGAAAAATAAAATATGTTTTCTAATGAAATATTTTCTATTTGATCATAAAACATATTTTTGATCAAAAGAAACATTAAATAAAAGGTTGAAAGAGTAAATGAAAACATAAAGAAACAATAAACGAATAATTAAATGAATAAATCAATTAATATATGGAGAAAAATAAATAAGCGAGTAAAAGAACAATGAATAAGAAAATAAGTGAATGAATGAATAAATAAGTGAAATACTAAATGAAGGAGTGTAAATTAATTAATTAATACAGGGCTGTCCAACTGGCGGGCCGCCAACTTCTTATTCAGCATATTTCTTTTTTCGATACTTATTGGTATCAAGAAGCATCCGAGACTACGCTTCTTGGTCAAGCCGGGGTCCCCGAAATTTCTTCTTGATTGCCCTTTTATACTCTTTTCATTGTTTTGAGAGAAAAAGGTACAGGACATCTACAGGTCAAGGTCATGCAGTCCACCATGCTGGTATTCAAACGAATTCCTAGAATTAGTATTGCCTCGCATTGACAGAAGGAGAGAAGAGAGAAACATTTCAGGTAAGCAAAACCTGCCTGCAATTGGTTAAAAATAAAGGCTCCCCCCCCCCCTCCACTGATTTTACGGCCTTTGTTGATTTCGAAAAAGAAATTGAGAATTTGCTCTTGTCGCTTCCTTGTTTGCGAGCACATATTTATGCGAAAGTGCTTCTTCGATAATGAACTTTATCAAGAATCGTCACAGGAGCTCTCTCTCCGACAGTTCATTGATAGACCTGCTTCTGCTGGCAACGAAAAACATCGAGGTTGGCATTCCTGCCCTTGTAAAAAAGGCGGATCTGCCTCAATTTTTCCATTAAAATTTAAGCAAATTGTTTTATAATCCTCCTGTTTCATTGTTTTATAATTAATTACCTCTTATACATTAAGAATTAGTATTAATTGTTATTGTATAAGAGGTAAGAACTTATTGTTCAAATTTTTCAAACTGCAGCCCGCCAGGTGATCATAGACCGGAATTCTGGCCCGTGAACTCTTTGCAGTTGGACAGCCCTGAATTAATAAATGAATACATGAATACGTAAATGATTTATATTAAATGATTGAGTGAATAAATGAAACTAACTATTTCACTTTGCCCCGTATGTACTTGACTAATTGTACAATTTATTAAAAATGCAAATAAGCTCAATATTAACTAAGTTTTTACTGCATTGAATATTAGGAGATCTCAATGTTTAAAATGCTAATAAGAACTTTATCATTTTATAGTAACAAAAATAATTTTTGACTTACAACAAAATATTACAACATGAGTATAATTTTTTAAAAATTGCCTCTATTACCAAATGCTTTAATCTTCGGTGGTATTTTTTTCCTAACTGGAATAGACTACATATGTTACTACATAGTTAAAATAATACCAGATAGGTAGAGCTAAAAGCAGATTAAATATTTCACCATTTCACTTTGCCCCGCTATTTCTCTTTGCCCCATGTTCCCCTACTTATTTATTTAAAAACTTTCAGCAATGAGTAAGGTTAGCTGGTGTTTGAAGTTTTTGTAACCAAGATTAGGTTGCTATTGATGGTCTGTTAATAGTGAGGCAGTCGAAGATCCTAATGAAGTTCAAAAATGATGACTGGTGCACATTAAATCTGTAATGGTCACAAAGTCCTCCAAGTTCCTATTGCAATCAATACCTCTGGAAATGCTTGTCTCCTGGTCTGAACTGGGCCCGATTAAAATATAGGCCAATATATTTCTGGGGGCTCCTATGCATTCAAACCTTACACTTTTAGTCATTGAGTAAAGTAATTTTAGCCATTGGGGGGCCATTAAAAAGCAGGGCCCAAGGTTACGGGGTTATGGCCTAGTTCAGTGGTGGCGCTAGGAAATGCTCGACGGAGGGGGGGGGGGGGACAAGCTTGCCCTAACTCAGCCCTAAATCTGCCTATGCTCAGGAGCTCTCCCTTCTAAGTCGAAATTTCGTCCTGTTTCAGATTCAGTTTATCGTAGTCCAGACTTGCCTTCCCGTATGCGGTTCTGAGATGAAAGTACTCTTATAGCGATAATTTACAATAAAACAATGAAATCTCTAGCCAATTGACTGCATTTAGCTGAATCTGTCACAACCAGTGAATACCATGGACATGCACAGAAATTTTGGCGCTCGTTACAAATAACTTTCACGCCCCCCCCCCCCCCCCCCACATCTTGTTTATTCTACGTCGGTACATATATTTCACCCCTCGTTTAAAAAATCTCGGGCCTCCTTTAGGCTCGGAACCGGGCCAACTGGTGTTCCCTCCCCACTTCCTTCTGCATGCCCCTGCTCATGTCGTCGCCTCATTGCAACAGTAAGATATCTAATTCTAGAAACAACACTAAGATATCTTACTGTTGCTCTGATGACCCCCCAAAGCATGGCCCTCGCATTTATGGTAGGGCCGGGACCACTTTGTCTAATGGTGCAGGCACTTTCAATTTTTGTTAACAGATGAACAAATATTAGTTTTTAACGCTCTTTTTTTGTCCCGGGCCCTTTTTCAGGCCATGTCGGACACAAATTTCTCTGGCCCCCTCCTGTTTCTACAATGTGGGAGCTATGGCCCACAGAGCTCTAAAAACTAGAGAGAAAGTCGATGAGAGAGGAAAGCATTCACACGTGTGGACTTCGGCTATTTACTTTGGTTTCTAGGCTTAGGATGGAAAAAAAAAAGTGTCTCCAAACATAGAGTACACAAATTACAGGGTTTTTTTATTTTAACTATCACACTTAAAAAAAAAGTTAGGTGTGAGTTTAAATGTATTAAGTTACATAAAAAAAATGCTGGAGGTGGCCCACTTGGCCGTTGGCCCAGTCGGGGATCCCCGACTAGCTGACCTGGCCAGTCCGCCCCTGTATATATATATTCTTTCTTCAGCCAACTGACACAGTAATTTCAGTTAGCTGAAAAAAAAAAAAAAGAGAAGCAAGAAATAAATGGTGTTCTCAAGTGAAGTCACTATTCCTCAAAGGGTGAAAGCTGTTCGAAAAAAATTTAAATATCGAAAAAGGCGTATTGACGTTTTTTATAATTATGGTTTTTCTTTCTAATGGGGCTGTGTTAGAGGCTTTAGTCTTTTGCGGAACAAGTGCGAACCAACGATATGGCATCCAGTGTGAATGTCACAGGAAAATTTGATGCCCAGTTTCCACCAGATGGAGACACCTGAGCTCTCTTCCATGCGAAACTGCAAAAGGAATTTAATTTTGTCAAGAGCATTCACAGTCAAATGACCTAAGGGATCTTATACATGCCGTATAATGGAATGTATACCTAATGAATTAAATTAAGCATCTGTGTAACTTTATTTTAACAACATGTTAATTTTAACAACAATACATATCATATTTTACGACGCAGGTAATGATTTTTTTTTCTTTAATACGATGTTAGCAAAACACTCTCTTGCAAGAAATAGTAAATATCTTTAGCTTGAAGAAAATAAGAGTTTAAAAAAAGGCAACATAGAAACGAAAAACTCAAAAAAATTTACCTTGTATTCACCATTTTTATTTCTTTGCTTGTAAAGGCAGTAAATAGCGGTAATTTTCACCTAGTCATTTATAGTGCCTGTAGCACATGCCTGTTTTTTGTTTTGTTTAATGCTACCTTCACAATTTACTAAAGATGGATGCATAGATGCTAATTATATAACTCCTTAGTACAAAGCCAGTAAATAACAATCAGAAAATGTATTGCAATGATGCAAATACAAATATGTTTAATGGAACAACATCGAATAAGAGATTTTTTCGTCAATTAAAAACTGACTAACAGTTTTCTTTTGGGATCATAGAATCACAATTCAATAAGATTTAAAAGTAATAATTTCTAATAAATTACTTATTACATGCGTTAATATGGCCGAGCTTGTAATTTCATAAACTGATCATAATAAAATATTCAAGTAATTATCAATTTCATTTTTCTATAAAATTTTGATACCGCAAAAAGCTTGTTACATCAACTTCAAGTTTTATTCATTCATTTATTTTATTTATTTTACCTTCAAACACAAATTATTTTTGGGCATTTAATATGATCCATGATAATGCTTAAATATTGGGGGGAAAATATCAGTAAAAAATCTACGTAATTTGTTACTCAGAAAGGAGAGAGATGTTAAAAATAATCTAAAAGTTCAAATAAAATTTTTATCAAAATATAAAATGAATATGAAGTGAACCATGCCAAAAATATAGAGTTAAAATGAAAAAAAAAAATCAATAATTATTTTTTTTCATCCTCAAACACACGAAATGTGTAGAATTTCTTTTTTCGACGCTGACTTAGAATCTAAAATTAGTTTTTAAATGGAAAAACACATTAACACGTAAATTGCTCGTATTATAAAGAAAACTATAAAAGGGAGCACTGCGACTTACCTAGTTTGGGTAAACTTAATTTTCTTTTGCATACAATTTTGTTCAAGATATGTTTCCTATAAGTATGACGTAGATAAAAATTGCGTGTTAAAACAGAAAAGAATCGGAATTCAATTACTGATTCACCAGAAACACACCTCACTCTGGCTGTCTTTCGTACAACATGCGTCTACGAAATCCACGAAAATCCAAAAAGAAAGGAGAAAGAAATAAAGAAAACCACTCCAATGAGACTGTGGGATACGACAAAAGCGGCAATAAATGCTTGTTTTTACTTTGCCAATGGCAATTTGATGGACCAAAGGAGAGGGGCTGAATTTCAAGGTCACACGACCCTGCTGGTTTGAAATATGAAAGGGACATTTCCCCGTTTCAGACAAAGTACGCGACACAGCAAAAAGTAGACCAAAATTGGGAACCTGTAGTTGTTGCACAAGGTTCTCGTGTTCTGAATTGACTCAAGTGCTGAGAAAATTAGTGATTAATGGGAATATTTAAGCAGAAAACGCTGCGTTTTATAAAAACATTATCTTTCGGAAAAATTCAGTTGATGCGAGATGCAACAACTGAGAAAAAAGGACAGGGATCTTTCAGAAAGGGGGGGAGGTCCAGACCCCATGGACCCCCCCCCCCCCTTGGCTACCTCCTTGGTGCTAAACAAAATCATATGTTGTATTCTGATGAGACAAGCCTGAAATGATTGAATGATCAAAGACTGCATTCCTACAACTCTCTTGTGAGAAAACTTTTTTTGTGTAATTGATGCCATCTGGCAAATCAAGGGGCCGACAAGGTTTCTTCTTTTACTTGCAGATGCCGACCCCTAAGGGCCACTTCGCTCACGTCGGAGCAGGTCAATCGCCAAGTGGGGGATGGCTCTTGACCTATAGATTACACATCCCTCATTCTCTTTTGAAAATTCCCAATAGCCTGTCACCTATGGCTTTTTTACACCCTCCTCTATCTGTTTTGTATCGCATCTCTTTTGCTGCATAGACAAGGTCTGTCAGACCAGTTCAGTCCTTCTGTCTTTCCATTTCTTCATGACGTGGCAATATACAAAGCTCCTGACGAGAAAATGTTATCAGTAGACAATTGCCGGGGAAATTGCTGTTGAAATTTTTCTTTTTCGGAAGTAACAAGTAACGAATTTTAGCATTATTGAACAAACATGTGATTGAAAGAGAAAGTTTTTAGCAAATCAATTTTTGGAATTGAAATTCCCCCATGAAGCTAGCAATATTCCCCAATGGGGGGAGGGGCAAGAAGTCTCCAACAGGGGGGCAATTGCCCTCCCCCCCTGCACCCTGTCTCTTGCTGCTCCTAGCCTAATTGGCCTGTTCAGTTATCAGAACTCGGGTCTGAAAAAATAAACAGGGCTGTCTTCAGGGCTTCATTCAACTACTTAAACTAGTGTTGTGGTAGGTACAGGAGACCCTGGAATGTTGTGTACAGAATTTATACAGACTTTAGAAAGTTCTTACTTTTAATTTTCTTTTTTACGGCCTTCAGAGGTCCTTAAAAGTGTGTATATTTTATTCCAGGTGCTTAGAATGCTATCCTAAATGCCAAATGATGCTGAGGCTATAATCCTGTTATATTATTAATGATGCATCTATAATTATAATATGTGTGTAGTTATTAGCCATTCTGTGTTTTCTTATTGCAAATTTTATCTGCAATTTACTGCATTACATAAACATTCCCGCATAAAGTTTTAGGTTGTAGTCTGATCCTTGACATAAAGCTGTATGAAACACTAATTCTTTTACAGGCAATACTGGTTGCTACCTTATGCATTACTGATTGTTTCTTTGTTGCAGATTGATAGTTTGAGTTTGAATACATTGGACATCACATTCCAGTTCAAGTTTTACAAGGCTGATGATAACAACCACTGTGTCTGGGGTAATGGTCTCCATCATATTGAGTATGATTGTATTTATAAATCTGATTCCGATTCTTATGAAATGGAAAAGGAAACTGTTAGATGAGGTTTTATGTTCACTTTGGTGATGCTGGTAGAAACAAAAGTTAGAGAGATAGAGAGATTGATGTTCTTTAGAGACTATTTGATATGCACATATATTTGTTAGAAATTGTCTTTATAGATTGTTTAATTTACAGTTTGATTGATTACTATCAATATATATATATATATATATATATATATATATATATATATATATATATATATATATATATATATATATATATATATATATATATATATTAACATACACACATTCTCATAAATTGATTGAGAGTTCTAAAATTATAAAATGTTATCAAATATAAAATCATTTAATTTTTCTTTTGCTTTTAATTGTATTTTAACTTATTATACTCCTAACACAATGTCATAATTCATTGTTACATTTTCTTTGCTAATCTGGTTGCCTGTTGTATAGAGTGACTGTAATGATTTTCCTGCTAAAAGGTTCCTGTTTTATTTATTTGCACGTAGATTTTGTAAAATAATTTCTTAGCTAAACTTTTTAGTTCCTATTTACTTGAACTGTGTTCCTTAAAAATACATTAATTCTTAAATTTCATGTTAACTTGTTTTTCATAGCATTTTATCTAACCTATGTGGTATAATGAACTAATAGCTAAACTAAAAAACGTTTTCTTTCAAACCTAATAAAATTATGTGTGATATGGATATGCAAAACTTAAAATATTGTTTTGCGGTAAAATTATAATCATTAATAGTTGCAACCTATGTTATGGATAAGGTCAAGTGAAAGACACTTGATTTTTCACTTGTATTTCACACTTGTCTCGTTCCAAAATTTAAAATCATTCCTGAGATGATTAAAACTTGAGAAAAAAAAATAAAGATAGAAATTAAATCTCTTCTGATATATAAATTTTCTTAAGCCATTTCTAAATCAAAAAATATATTGAGAAATTTTAATAAATGTATTTGTATTGTAATATTTTCCTAGAATATTCTGATTTCTAAAAAAATCTTTAAACGGTATCCTAAAAATCATTGAATGATGAATAATTTAAAAACCAAACATTGTTTATATTACTTTTATCTTAATTCATTTTAAAATGGTTGTAATTTTTAATTAAAGATGCATATCCATATCTATTCTGATTTTTTTTCTGCCCTGCAAAATCTTTTCTTTTTCTGTCATTTATGTCTTAAATGGGAGAAAAAATTAAAATTAAAAACAATTATATATATTTTTAAAATTAATGAGAAATTTCAAATTCTTTGCCCTTAATTCAGTATCTGTAAATCTATATCATGTTTGCAAATCTAAATCTAAGTAATATTTGCATTATTTTTATGAACTTATAGAAAAGCATTTCAAAAGTCTCGTGCCACTAATAGATTAATAATATTATTTAATATTTAAATGTTAACCTTGTATTACTCTTAAACTAGTGCCTCTTTTGGTAACTTTATATTTGATGATGTATAACTGTATGCTATTTAGCTGCTGCACTAGGACTCCTGTGTTGATATAATTCAAAGAACCCAAATATCCTAACACTTTGTGGTGTTGTACATTTCATCTAACACTTAATTTCTTTGTTTACTGTCTTGTTGATAAGACACAGGATATTAAGATGCAAGCAGTGTAATATACTATGACACTTATACTTGCAAGAAGTCCTTAAGTGTCAGGAACTGGAGAATTAAAAATTGTCCGCATAAGAGGGGTGTCCGTTAGGAGGGGTTTTACTGTATTTATTTATTTTTTGATCTTAGAAAAGTTTAACTCATGAAGTTAATCAATATTTTGTGAGACATCTTGGATGGGGAATAATTCTTGATATCGAGTTTGTTAATGTAAACCAAAATTTGCCTTACATTAAAAGAAAATACTCATTTCTAAAATTGTTGGCTCTTTTTAAAATTGAAAATTCACAAAAATTGCCATTAAGAAATGTTTTACTGACGAATAATTTTCTATTTTTTTTCTAAATAGATGTTCTTGGCTATTAGTTTTATATGTAATGTATCTGAACTTCAGCATTAATACTATTAAAACATTTTATTCTGTTTCTGAATAAATAGCAAAAGTATTTTTATACCTCCTTAATATTTTTCAATTTGACTCTTTTTAATATTTGTGGCATGCATGAACTTTTGAAATGTTTTTGATTTGATTATGATATCTCTCTATATATGTCTCTAAATCTGAAACAAAATTCAACTTAGAACATTCAATTACTTTGAAACTGCATATAATATAATGAAATTTTGCAAATGTAAATCATCTTTTGTCAGAAATAACCGTGTATAATGATGAGCTATTAGCATTCAAGGTATGAAATGCATCTTTTGTGTAAAAGTAATGTGATTTCTTTTGATGACAATATTAATTTCAACAAGTGGTGCTGTCTTTAATTAGCTCATGTACTGGTGCTAGTGAAGGTTACATATATTTTCTATAATTTATGTTGTTTGTAGTATAAGTGATTGTTTTTAATAGTCTCAATCAGTGTTTCCCAAATGGAGTTGGTTGGTTTAGTTTCTGATGACACTAAAATTTTCTACAACCTGGTAGAACTCACATGCTCAACAGCACATAAAAGGTTGTACCTGTATGACCCCATCTACAAGGGTGCTCAGCCCCCTAAGAGCAAGGTTGCACCCCCTAAATATTTCAAAGACTTTCCAAAGAGTCCCCCCACCCCAAAAAATAAAAGGAAAATACCCCTAAAATTTCAATGCCGTGGGCACCCCTGTCATCTATTACTTTTGCTTACTGCAATTTATATTTATAAATTTTAACATAAGTCCATCGTCAATTTGTAAAATACATATCTTTACATACAAAGAACAATTTGAGAGGCTTTAAATTGATTACTGCAGCAAGTTTCTATAGTTACTGTATTTCTAAAAAGGGAACAAACAAAGAAAAACCACTGAATAGACACGAAATGCATACTTATATTAAATTTCACATTCATTTATCACAGATGTAATTGGTGGGAACTTTGCAAGTCAATTGGTCACAGTTAACGCAAGGGATTTTGGTTTTTTGGGTTTTGCCTCCAGTTGCAAATGACCTTTCAAAAAATGAATGTGGATGTTTAACAAGTGAAAGTCACCAGCTCCTGACAGGTACTCTTAAAAGAAAACATTTAGAAAATTAGCTGTTAAAGTTTGGGTTCATATCAGTTGAATTGCACCCTCGAAAATAAAAGGTTTTAGGTGAGTGGTGTTTCTTAAGCCTCCGCTAAAGTTCTCCTGGGTTAATAACACATTTTGTGCATTGGTAGAAAATAAAAGTTGTGTTTGGGAATAAAAGATATTTTGAAATTTAGTGGCACATTTGATGATTACTAACTCTAATCTCTCATTTGTAGAAAAACTTTCTTCTTCGAAAAGTTTGAAATGTTTAAATTAGATGGCCCTGATTGTGTGCTATATTTCATGAAACTCAGTCAAATCTATTTTGGTGCATTGCAAAATACAATCAAGAATGCTTTCTTTTGTGTTATAAAGAATGCACATACACTTCTGCACTACACTATTTGTGAAGTTGAAATTCCTATGATTTCAATTTAGGCATTAATTTGCTAAAATGTGGGTAACAATGTTTTACTTTGATAATTTTCTACATTTTTAAGCTGGGGTAAGCACTGAGGTTAGATGGGGGAGGGGGAACTATCTACTGAAATGTTTGATCTGCTATTGTAAAGTTAATTCAAATTTAACATAAATTGGCTTCAAAACACATTTTTAACAAGAAATGTCTGCTTTTAAAATCAAAGCTGGCTAATCTAAACTGACTGGCTTTGGCCTAACAAAAATCTATCAACCAAACATATTTCTCCAACTACAACACTGCCTGGGATCACAACCTCCACTGTATATATAACCTAATTGTTTATGTACACAGCGTGGATATAAGTAAATAAGAGAATGAATAATAGTACAAAAAATATTTATAATCTAACTTAAAAGACATGTTTTTTTATTCAAAACTAGTAACTTTGCTTCTAAGTACTAATGCTAAATTTATTTTGGGAAACACTGATAAATTTCTTAATGAACAAAAATACTTGTGATTGCAAATGCTTTCTGTTATGCTAATGTTTCATATGAAAAGTCATTTTGAATTGGATGGAGAAATTAAGTCATTGTTTAAGCTTTGGTGTCCAAAACAATTATTCTTGTCCAAAAGGTGAAAATTCATATAAACATAAGATAAACAGCCTTTTAAGCATACATTTTGAAGTAAGTTTAATTTCTTCATTGTCAGCTTTATTTTTCTAGTTCAGGAAATGTTAAATTTCGATGTTTTGTTGCATAAACTCCGAGATAGAAATTGGAATGATGTGAAGAAAAAACTGGTGATATGGATTTGGTTTGGTGGCTTTTTTCTTATGTAGATGCGAATAGAGATTATATTTGCCGAAACTTTTCCTTTTATTTCCGATCTTTTGTACTTTGGGATCTGTCATAAAGGATAATCAATTAATTCTTGATATGTTTGTTTTCTTTTTAGCTAAAGCCTGTGAAATATTCTAGTCATATATCTTTTTCCTTCTTTCTTAACTTTTGTCATGTCTCTTTTGAAATTATTCATTTTTTTTTTTTTTTCAATTTGTATTTATTCTATGTTGTGAAGAACTAACTATATATGTGTTGTCAACTTTTAAATCTTGTATTTCAATAAATTTTTTACAAATATTTCTGTACTTTCTCCGCAATGATTAATATATGAGCATTTTGCAGGTGCAATATTTTACTTAATTTCTTCAATTTTTCTGTAGTGATATATTATTACTGCTAGTTTTGGCAAAATTTCAGAGCTTGGCATGATATTTATATATGTTTGAACTTTTTATGGTGATGTTGAAAAATGTTTGTTATTTGGAATGTCTTATTTGCTCTTCCATATTTATTAAGCTTAATATTTTATGTGAGTTACTGTTGTGGTTTTTACCGACCAAAATACTTGAAATGCAAAGGCAAGCTTTCAATTGTGAGAGTCATGTGCTTCAACTTTTGTAGCATGTCATATTGATCTGAAATCTTCAGTGTTTGTTAAGAATATTTTATCTCATGTTATATCAAAACTGAAAACAATCTGCCGTTTTTTCTGTGTATGAAATACTTAGTCCATTGCATGTTTAAATGATTTATATTTACTTAATATATATACATCTATTTTTTATAACACATGGCTCTAATACCTTGTTCACTTTGGAGCATTTTATACTTTACTTTTTCATTTTTAAGAAAATTTCATTTATTCCCTCCTTTAATCTTAATTAAGAATTAAAAAAAAAAACTCAAAGATGATATTGACAAACTTTTTTGAGTAAAAAAGAATGTTAATTAGAAAAAAGGGTTTTTGTTTTGAAGTGTCTAGTTTACACATGTAACAGAAATTGCATTTTGAAATATTGTAATTTCTTCAAATTTTTCAATTGAACTTCTATCTAAATTTCTGTATTCATTTTAAAAAAAAAAAGTAGAACTTTTATGAGCCCCCAGTTGCAACTCCATTTTTACCTTTAAAAGATTCACTTTTCATAAAATGTATTATTACAATGGAATTCCAGTTTTGCATTTTCCACAGTTAAGACAAAAATGTACACATGAAGTGGAAATTCATAAATTTGAATTTATATGTAATTATAGGATTTTGCTACAAAAATAATTCAAGAACATGTGAAACAAGGAAAAGTGTATACAACTGCATATTGATCTCCATTTTGTTGATGGGGAGATAATACAATGAGATTGAATTAAACCACACAGTCAACACTATTTGAAGATTGCCATATAGTGAAATAGAGTTATTCTTTCTTTGCTGCTGCAGAGGTCTTTATTTCCAACATCTTACCAAGCACTTATGCTCTTGTTATCACTCCTGACAATACAAACACTTATCAAGGGAATGTTTTTGATTTGGTGCATGTTCATTTCCTTTTCTTTCTCTTTAAAAAAGGTTGGGAGAAATGAACAAATTTTTTCCTTAAAAAACATTTGAGAGATAGATAATGTGTTCATTAAAGCAAAAGTTGGGTAAATTAGAGTTCAATTAAGTGCTGCTCAACTGAACGTCCATATTCATGAAACCAAAGAAGGATTGAATTGGTATTTCTGTTTAACTTCCTTTCTAAGCTTTTTTTTTTTTTTTTTTTTTTTTGTATAGAATTCAAGCTGCAATGGCATGAAACATTTTTGGTAGAGTAATGAATAATAATGCATTGTTTTCTCTTCACTAATTTATTTTCTGCACTTTGATATTGAATTAGTAAACCTTGGATTACAATTTTGCAATTAACCTTTAGCCAACGGCGGGTACATATGCTGTACCGACAAAAAGTGCTCTCTTCCTACGGCTGTGGTACAACGTCTGTACCAGTCCTTCCCTTCCCCCTCCAGTTACTTCCCGCAGTTGATAATCCTTTCACACACGCCTACGCAGGGAGAAAATGAATGAAACGCAATACACCCCTTTTGGGGGTCTGTCAATCAGAGGCGTTTGGCATAGTTTTGTTCCCAGTGAAGGAATGTGTGGCGAAGTTTCGAAAAAGAGGATAAAGTTAAGCAGAAGTAAAATACTTGAAGGAAAGAAAAATTTTTGATAGCCTTTTTCTGTTTAATAACCCAATAGTAAGGCTTCCTATAATTAACAACAGCATATTTTACTGAGTACAAAACACCTATTTAGTTTAAGCAGTGTAGATATTTAGGGAGCAGAGCGCAAGAAACATCATTCTCCAAAATATTTCTTTTGTTATGATTTTATAAAAATAATTAAACACTTGAAAAGCATATCTTATTTTGCTAACTTTTCGAAAATGAATATCAATTGTGCTGAATCCGGTAATTCCAATGGTTTTGATCGACAAAAAAAGAGTTCCAGATTTTTTTTTCCTATTGTGGAATTTTCACAAGAAAAATTTCTGAATTCTTTGCTATGATTTGTCAATATACATTTAAAAAAAAATTTTTCAGAAGCATAATTTAATGCTAGTAATAATACAAGTTCAGCTTGACACACCTTTTCTTTCATGCAATTTTTCAGGATTTTGAGACCGAGGTTAGCTTTTCTCCCTCATGTGACTAATTTTTTCTAAGTTTTTGTATGAATAAGTATTACTTCCTGCATTTTTTGCCCGTTTTACTCGCATTTTAATACTGTGGTACAGTATATTTGAGATTTGTTATTTTTCGAAGTGTGCCAAATTTTGTTTTTATTTGTTTATGTAAACTTAACTGAAAAGAAATCTTGTGTACATTTTTACTAGTACTCATACGTTAAGTACAGTTTTACATGGTTTCATTTAGATCTCATCAGTGCCTATGCCTATAAAAAATTAAATCAATTTACAGGTGATTTCATTGTTGAGAGATGAAATTCTTCGAGCTAGAAAAGCAAATTGAGAGACAAAACACTGCAGTTCAATATTAGAGCATTATTTTTTCATCATTTCCTGTGATATTCATCTACTGCATTTCATTGTACTGTAATTTTTGAAAGCATTTTACAAATTTTTAGCACTTTTTACATATTCTTGGAAACCCAACATTTGATTATATCAAAATGAGATTCTGAAAGAGGAGGGAGAGTGGATTGAATAGAAACATGATGATTGCAGTAAGTTTATTAACTTGGTGTGAAAGATTAATTTTGCATGAACATTTTCAGTGTAATTTTTACCCACATAAGCAGTTGAGGCAGTGAGAAACAAAGGGATGTAAGTAGACATTTTTAAGTTTCGAGTTAAACACGTTTAAAGTTGCAGTCCTAGGTAGGCTTTCATTGAAAAGCAGGCCTGGATCTGCATATCCCCCTACCCCGCAGTGCGGAAGGGCTCACATCCTTAAAGGGGCCAATGGCCCAAGGAACTGGGAAAAAATCTTAACATTCCAAATATACCTCTGGTTTAAGGGCCCTATAGATTTTGCTGCCGGGGGGGGGGGGGGAGCCAAAATTTATAAATCCGGGCCTGTTGAGAAGTTTTTTAAAATCAAGCTGTATGGCTGCACCCACCAGAAATACTAGTAGCATTATCTCTTGCTCTAAAACAAAGGACAGGTACACCTACCATTATTACTGGTTATCTGCAAATTTTTAATTTTGGCACTTACATCACTTTGCTACTCACTGCCTCAATTCCAAATTGGCTCTGAAAAAAATTAAAATTTTAAAATTGTTTATAAACTTTTCAAAATATCAGCTGTTTAAAATGTTGCATTACAATTTTGATTCTCGCTGGATATAGCCTACAAGCTGAGTGTTTTTTTTTTTCGTGAAACATTGTAAATTTGTAAATATTAAATTTCAGCAAAGTTTGTTTTTACTAATGTTATTTACTTGTTTAACAATGGTGTTAAAAATGCTTTCAGGAACATTACAGTAAGGTGAACTTGGGTGCAGTTTTTATAAGCACTTTGCTCCATCTTTTGTAATCTCACCAAAAATCTCTTTTCTTCTAGATATTATATATATATAAAAATGATATTTATACTTGTGGTTTGTAAAGTTTTCACTACATGTATCAACTCACTGAAAATCCTGCACTTATGAAAGTGTTTTTTGTTTCTTTGTTTTTTTTCCTGTCAAGGTTCAATCAAAGCACAAAGGATGCATGTGTGCATTCTCTGATTGTAAGTTTAAGATGTTCTGATTCTGAATTTGATCTTTATTACTTTGATATATTCATAGTGTTATTATTGAAAATATCTAACTCAACGTTACAATCATCTTATTATTCTATTGCATTTATTTCTTATTAGACATTTATACTGAATTGTTTTCTATTTTAAGATGTTACTATTTCAATACAAATGTGTTAACCATTAGTCCTAGGACTTTAGTCTCCTTCACTGCCTTATGCTATGAGCTCTGTCAGCTCTTTGATAAAACTCACAGGAGGATTCTGATCGATGTATACAAAACATTATTTTCTTGTGATTTTTTACGTATGTTTTTTTTTTTTGTCTCGTCATTTTGTTATAAAATATTCCATTTATTTGACCAGGTGCAAAACTTTTTTTTAATGTATTTCATTACTGTTATTTCACAAAGCATTGACTTATGCTATTTAGTTTGTTTTTCAGACTAAACTCAAAGTACTAAAGTGGGTTTTGGTATTAATTGCTGCGCCCAGTCCCTCTCTGCCCTTCCCCACCCCCCTTATGTGGCTATTTTTTAAATGGCTACATGGTCATAATATGTGCACAAGTTTTATGTCATTTTTAGGGATTTTTGTAAAGATGATTTTGATCTAAAATTTCAAACACACTGGAGAAACTGCCCTTACCTAACTTTTCATGGTAAAATGTCGTCAATATGTTCTCATAGTGAGGCCGAAATTCCCATCTTATTGCAGCAAATATGCCACTTTTAAAAGTTAATAGTTTTAACAGCTTGATGTTAAATTTTCTGTGACATCTTTTTAAATTGTATTTTAAGGAGTAATAAAGCAGATCAGAATGTACCTGTTGCAGGACATAGAAATCGCTATAGCAATACTAAATGTTGTATATTGCTGTTGGTATTATCTAATAATTATATATGTGTCAGGTATGATTGTTTCTCAATGTGGTAAATTTTTAGAGAATTTTCTGTAAAATCAACTAAAAAGTAAAACAACTGATGCAAAACTACGTATTAGATTTAACAATCGGACCTATGCATCTGAATATTAATTTTTTAATTTTTATTAAATTGTTTTGTATAAGACACAATTGGTTTGTCAAAAAAAGTCTCTGCAGAAGAAGTTTTTTTCTCAGCTATGATGCTAATGTGAATTTGTATTAACCATCAGCTGAGGAATACTGTGTTTTCATTTTCCATAAACTTTGAGTATTTTGTTTCTCCAACATATTCATTCTTAATAACTCATTTTTTGACAAATTATTCAAACAAAACAATTTTTGCTGGAATGTTAAATGAACATAGCATTATTTTCACTAATTCTTGCTTGAATCTATGTTTAATAAAGAGTTCCTTGTAATGCCAAAACACGTGTCTGCAGTGAACGGCAATTTGCTTTTTGACGTTATTTCTTATTTTACTTTTTTGCACGAAGGTATTTATTAATCTTACAGAATCATATTGTGAAATTAATACTATTATTACTTTATACCTTTAATTATTTATTTTATTTTTTATTTTTCGCATTGAATAAAACTTACATACCTTTTTTTTAAATTAAATTATGCTTCCCTTTAACATAATGTGAATTAATTGAACTAAATTTTTTTTTCTTTTCGCACTGCAGTTTTGAATGTATGAAGGTCCGATTGTATGTCTGAGGAATATGTATAAACACTTCAGAAATTAATAAATTTTTTATAATATTTCAGCCAAATATGCTGTATTTTCAAAGATTAATAATGTTCAAAGACATTTTGAGGGAAAAAAATTATATTCTGTGTGATGATATTGATCTCAATTTTGCATGAAATATTTCTTTATTGCTGTTCTTTTACAATTTGTTTATGAATTTACTGACATTCCCATATTACTGTGTTAAAATTGCACTCTTCTTAAGATTTTAATTCTTGTCTATCATAAAATATAAATTTGTAATTTATTGTGATCATGTAAAATCTATACAAAATCTGTTTGTGAATTTTTGACAATATTGAACAGCATACATGTTTGACGTATTTATTTGTGTTTAAGTTTTTAAAATGCTGTGATTTCAGGCTTATTATCTGCAACTGGGATTGGTCTTGATCCAAATATGTTAATAAATGTACACATGTACATACAGACCTTTAACCCCCTCTCCCTTCCAACCCTCATCTAACCGCTTGAGTATTCAAATTAAGTTCCTAAAATCACTGATTTAGATACAATCAGGCTAAAGATTTCAAAGTTTGCAGTCAGACAATTTTCATATTTCTACATTCTTGCAATTCTTTACTTTCTGAAAAGCACTTCTTTTTGATGCACTTGTTTTTTAAAAAAAGTAATGTGTACCTATTTATTTCTATTATAATGAATATGTATATGCTTGTGAAAAGATAAAAGGTTTTTTTTTTAACTAAAAATCGAAATAATGAGCCTGAAATTACACTTAAGGTTTGTAAGAATCTTATTTTTTCTTTATTTTATACTGCATATATATATATTTTTGTTGAACAGTGATGTATTTCCTACAAATAGAAAAAAATATATTCAGCTTTGACTGCATGTTGAGTTATTTATTATTTTGTCTATTAATGAACTTCATGTGATATTAGTCTGAAATCATTTAAATTGAAATTGAAATTAAGGATAATTTGAATTTGTATTTATGTAGCTTTGAAATAAATTATTCTATGAAATGAAAGCAAATAATGTGTAGCTAATTCATTTCTAGAGTGTTTTGTTTTCTGCCCTCATCCTCTTAAAAAATCAATTACTCATATCATTAAAACCAGTAAAAAAATTCATGAACAAAGTATGGAAGTATGAATTGAGTATTTCATCTACTGAAATGAAAGCATAAGTTTTATTACATAGGCTCAAAGTTGTCTTTACATTCCTTAAGAATGAAAACGTGTCCTTAATTTTAGCTAATTTAATTAAATGTCCTTAAATTTTTAGTGTTTTTTATTACAATATTTTTAAGAGCTATTCTGATGCAGAAAAAGCTTGACTATCCGGAACTTCCGAATTCAGGATAAGCTATTTTTTTGCACAGTTGAGAACGTGAGATTTGAATTTTTACCGTATTAAAAAAAAGCTGCGGTATTCAACGTAAAATACTGTTACGATGCACAAAATCAATGATTAATGGGACAGATAGACATAAAAATAAAACAGTACGATACGTAAAGTATGTAGTAATAATAAAGCACTGCACTGTAAGAGTACTTTTTCATTAGATACAATAAGTTACATTTATAACTTAAAAATTAAAGATGATGTTTTATGCTGTGCAGTCTGATGGTCACTCTAAGATATTTTTAAATACAGTAGCCTTGCATTTACTTTTATAATATTTACGTCTATGGTAACACCCCTCTTTCATAGTCTCTATAAACTACAATACAAGAGCAGATTCCAATTTCATATTGTTTGCATTTTACTTAAACACTACTCTGCGAGCTTCATATTAAAACTTAAGGTCTAGACTTATATAGATTGCCTTCTCTTGATTTTTAATTATCCGTATGAAAGATTCACTCATCCCTAATTGTCGTGTTACCTTTGATTTACTTTCTAGTTCAAGCACATATCAAGGATATTTACCTTTCCTTAGACTCTCACCAACTTTCGCTTTTTATTTCCATCTTCAAACTTTAGATGAAACAGCGTATCTCGGTACTACAATATTTCATCAGCTTTCATATTTAGAATAAATAAATGAAAAATATGAGGAATGGTGATACACTAATAAAGCTGTATTGTGCAGTGTGTTGGAACTTGCGCAGTCAGTGATGCTAAAAGGATGAAAGTACATTCACAAAGTCAATGTTTAGTAGTCAATAACAAAGCCGATACTTAGCATTACGATTCCTTTCCAAATATTTCTGCGTGTTGAGAGTGAGAAATTCGCTTTAGCTCTAAAATTCGTTGCTCCTGAAAAACTCACGTTATAGCCATTTCGCATAAGTCGTATCACGTTGTAGCGGGAGTCGACTGAACTGGCAAAATCTCCCTTTTTTAACTTCTATTTGAAATAACTTGAAAAATAGTAAGTAAAACAGAAAAATGATTAGTATAACCGTTGATCCTCATAGTTTTATAAACACATAGAAAAAAAAATTTCCATTTTTTTTCTGTGAAATTAAATAGAACTGTAGAAATTTCCACTAAATTGTCAACTACTGGCAAATTACCCTATGTTTTGTAAAGAAGGGTGTGAACCAGAGTTGTGTATTTATGGGTTGAAAAAATTTTCTTGGGTAGAGGAAAGTGGGCAATCAGGAGTTGTTCATAAATGATGTGATGGGGTTTCTTGAAATTGTGACAAGGAGAGGAAAAGGGTAACAAGAAGTGTGATATCATGCTTTTTTACAAAAATGTACCTCATGAAAAAATGCATGACACGTGACGAGTTGAGGTTCCAATATTTTGTCTTCTTTGTGAGCATTTAATGTCAAATTGTTACATATTTTTAAAATGGAATCCAATTCAGGGGCGGATCTAGAGGGGGGCCATGGCACCTCCCAAAGCCTTGTGATTGTAGGAATTTCTTTAAGAAAAAAAAGGGAAAATATGAGAGTATAACAAAATTTATCACATGTGTTTTACTGAAAAAGAAGTATAGGTCTTAACTGGGAGATAAATTATACCTCTATCCTCAAAACAAAACTTTTATTTCCAAAATTTTTCTCCATCTTTTACATCATTTCTTGATTTCAACTACAGACACTTGGACGATCTCTAAATGCTGCTGTTCTCAGAGTCCTATTGTTCATAAGACCAAAGAGAGCCTAAATTTTCGTTTTTATGGCTTCAATTTCGAAACTAGCGAGAGAACCCCCTTTTCCTATGCCCTTTCACAAATGCCTTGATATGTAGCAAAAAATTGCATTTTAAGTCTTTTATTTGGAAAAAATGTCAACGGAAACCAGCTTATCCAGCTCTTATCACTTAACTTGCTTAAAAGCAACTTAAATGAAATGTTTTGGGACTTCAATTACAAACGATTTTTGATAGGATCCCCTCCCTCCCTAGTTTATATCGTGATGATAGCTTTAAAAGGAGGTTTTTGGAGGAGCTCACGAATCTTCCATCCCTTTCTAAAATATGTATAAATATAGTTAAAAATCGAATTTTTAGAGCCTCAAAGGCAAAATATTTTTAGGAAGGAAGAATTTTAAGCACCTTCACACTTCCTTTAATGTAAGCAAACATTACCTAAAGGTGCATTTTTAGGCTGAACAGCTGAAGAGCTAGAGAAGAGCACCCCTCCTCTTCTAACTTCTCAATGTATAATGACAGAATATTTTGGTTTCTAAGCTTTATTTTCAAAAAATATTTTGGGGCCAGCGCCTGAACCTGATCTTTCTCCGTACATCATCAAAAATAGACAAAATGCGTTTTTAGTTTCCTAATTTTCAAAATTTACTTGGAAATTTAAATTTTGAAACATTTTCGAGTGAGATTCCTAAATCCACCCCCTCACCTTATGTCTCGATACCCCGAAAATTGAGTTTTTAAAACTTCATTTTAATAAAATTTCTGAGGAGTTCGGAGTTTGTTCAAAAATTTCGGATGGCCCCTCCCAAAACAATCGGCTGGATCCGCCACTGATCCAATTCGACTTACCTGCTCGTATCTCCGTTGTGTGTATAGTATATAAGAGCGATGGTGTTTGTTTGTTTCTTTGTTTGTTTGTACCCGGTGGCTAGAAGCCCCCATAGCACCTACAGCTCTGAAACTTGGCACAAAAATCGAACGTACCCCGGGGCCGGATTTAGGGGAGGGCAGGCTGAGCTACTGGCACTGGGCCTCCACAACAAAGGGGACTCCATAGTAACCTTTTTACAAAATATCCTTAACTTTCACGAGTCGAAAATATCGGATATATACATATATGTCAAAATATTCGGATATATATCAAAGTATCGGATATTTTCGAAAATATTATGATCTTTTCGAACCCTGATTAGGGGCCTCCACTCCTTCGTTGCCCCAGGTCCTCCACACTTCCAAATCCGGCCCTGCCCGGACCGTGCACTTCAAAGCCGAAAGTCTAAATTTCTAATAAGGTTTTTCTTAAATGTTTTATGTGATTTTTATCCCTTTTTTGTGTTCAATTCGTCACAGATCCCCAATCAATCGCGCCCAGAAAAATATTTTTTGTACCATAGTGTAGGGAATTTAACTTTAAGTATACGACATAAAAAGTTTTAAAAATTGACCGATTTTTTAAATTTTTCATGAATTTTTGAAAAAACCTTGAGTATGCGTTTTTTCACGGGTTTAACTTCTTTATAAAGCCATCCCCCAAAAAGTATTTGATATTTCTTTCTGAAAATTTAGTATGTAGTAGTCAAAACATGTGTCCCTCTTCAGAAAAAAAAAAGTTTTGAAATATACGCGATAGCTTTTTTAAAAAAATGTTTTAATGAAATTTTGAAAGAACCTTTATTTTTCGCTTTTTTCTGGGTTTAATTCTTTCTTAACCCATTCTACAAAATGTATGAGAGATTTCTTTCTGAAAATTTAGTTTGTTGTGAACAGGACATCTCACCTTCTTCATATTTTTTTTTTTTTTTTTTTTCAAAAATATGCAATAGCCTTTTTTTTTTACAATTTTTTTAAAATTCAAAATGACACATTTTATCTTCTACGTCGTTCCAAGTAGGGGGGGGGGGGATAGTTCTTCATTCTGTGACGTCATGTCTGGATTGAACGTTTCGCTGAGTCGGGGTTTTTTTTTTTTTTGGCATGGCTTTCGGTTGAGGTTGAATAGTAGAACCGGTGGTTTCTTGATTTGGTTATTGCGCCGTTGTCATATTTTTTTACGGATGTTCATTGTGCGAATGTTAATTGATTTTCTTTTTAATTTGTAAGTCGCTTGGCGAATTTGGCGATAAACAATGGAGTTGCGGGTGTGGATTGTTTGTTTATTTCGCAAATATTATTTTAGATTGCAAAGGATTGCATTTAGGTTTTTAAAGGGTGTTCACGCATTTTAGTTAAAAAATATGATTACTGGTTATTTGAAATTTGAAATCAGACCGGGGGGGGGGGGGTATTTTTTTCGTTCTAGAGTTTTTTTTCCTTTACTCAAACGATAGCTTTTCAATAGTCAAATTTTTTCATACGGAGTACGGGATTTCCTTTTTGTCCTAGATATACCGAGTTTTTTAATTGTGTTGTTTTTCTGCTGGGGAGTTGATTTTTTTTTTTCATACGGGATACGGGATTTCCTTTTTGTCCTAGAAGTACCGTGCTTTTTAATCGCAATTGCTTATCGGCCAGAGTTCATTTCGCTCGCTAATTGGGTGGGTTACTGTAGCGCGGTCACTTCCGTCGGACGTTTCGCTGTACCTATTTTACGTTACATATTTGCGTACTTATTTAATTAAAATAGTGAGGTATTTCTTTTTTTTTTTTTTTTTTGTAAACGCTACTTTTTGCAAATTACGTGGGACAAGTGGAGAGCTTTTTGTTTGCGCTACTTAATTAAATGAATAAAGCAGTTTTTTGAATGATCTTTGTTTATATTAAGAAATGCGCGGGGAGGTTAAAATAAACAGAGACGGATAAAAAAATTAGAGATAGAACGTATAGGTAGATAACAGCCGAAGGCGGCAATTTTGGCGTAAAAAGGTGAATGACACAAAACGCAACTGGAAATAGGTATAGAAAATACGAAAAAGATAGACATAGATTAATTAATACCGCTGCCCAAATGTATTTAAACAGCCGCCGAAGGCGGCTAACTTGGCATAATAACAAGAGGGTACTGCTAGTTGCTTATAAGGGAAAAGTGCTAATTTAAGTCCAAGTTGAATTTCTCAAGCACTTCCAAGCAAAAACCAAAAAAAAAAAAATCATGTAGTAAACTTAGTCGCCAATGCAATCCATGACAAAATTTTGAGGTTTTTCTTTGATATATCACTGGAACTGTTTTTGCTGCTCCAAAATAAAAAACTTTTCTTTTTTGCTGTATCAACAATTAAATTTAAATTGTTTGTTGTACAATGTAATCATATGCCCAGTTTCTAAAAACAAAATAATTCAAGTTGTTTCACCAAAAGCTGGGGTTACGGTATCATCGTAAACTTTAGAAAATGACTGATTTTCTTCAAATAATAAAATAAAAGCATTTGGGAGTTTTTTCTTTTTTGTTGGAGAGAGTTAGGGGAGATTCCAGTGGGATCGTCAACACATTTGTTTATTTCTGTTACATTTCTGTCCTTAAAAAGATAAATAGATAGTGTGCATCACATGACTTTCTTTTACTCCAATTTTAATGTCATTTTCCCATTATTGGCAATTTTAATGTGATTCAATAGTTTACTCTCTAAATGTAACCACCAGTGGCCAAATTGAAACCAGATTTTTAAAAAAAAATCGCCAAATTTGTCGCCAACTTGGCGACTAAAGGACTGGCGATATATATCGCAAGTGTCCGCCATATTATAACACCACATGAGTATACATCGAAATTAACAATGATTTCCTCCAACAAAGGGGCAAAAGACCCCTTTAGAAACACCCGAATGCAACCAAAAGGGGAGTTGCACAACTAGACCCCACTAGGAGTGTACGTACCAAATTTCAACTTTCTAGGACATACCGTTCTTGAGTTATGCGACATACATACGCAATTACGCACATACATATATACGTACATACGGACGTCACGAGAAATGTCGTTGTAATTAACTCGGGGAATGTCAAAATGGATATTTCGGGTGTTTATACGTTCTTAGGCTCTTATCCGCGTGTGGTCGGGTTGAAAACAAAACTCAACATTAATTGGGGGTGAGGAAAATGGAAATAAAGGCCGAATTTTGAGTGAAAATTATTTTGCGAATACAATACTTCCTTTTTTGTAAAAGGAAGTAAAAATAGCTGCAAGGCAGATAATATGAAAAATGTAGTGAGGAGGGGGATAAATATTTTTCGCAATCCAATTTAAAAGTCCTGTAATTTAATCATTCATTGTAGTGTCATGTAAATTTTAACTGTGAGAATTATTCTTTAATATTTCATTCCGTTTTACGCACTTTCTAAACTTATTTGTTTTTACTCTGTACACTTTCATACTGCAGTTCTAAAATAATATTTGTAGCAAATAATGTTATTGTTCATAAATGTATTCATCATAGTTTCTTGTTGCATGCTGCTTAAGAAAAATTATTTTGAAAAATATTTTTTTCCGCCGAATAATCGTCAAAGTGGCCGATTAATCGATGTATCCCTAATATTTATATTATATTACTCATGTAAATTATACACGTAATGTAACATGCCCATTAAGTAAAAAATTTAATATTTGTCAGATCTGTAACCAGGGGCGGACTGGGTCCCCCAAGAGGGCGCCAAACTTAACTCTCAAAGGGCTGAAAAAAGAAAGAAGAGGGGGGGGGGGACAGAAGATGCCAAAAAAGAAAAAAAAAGAATTTAAATGAAAAAAAAAATAATAATGACGACGACGTCACAAAGGCGCACAGGATCGGAAGCACAAAAAACTAAATATATAAGTAAATAAATAAAATAAAAAAAACGAAAGCGCACAGGTTTAGGGGTACATAAAAAAATTTAAAACGGAGTTGCACACGTTCGAGGACGCAGTTAAAGTAAAGTAAAATAAAATAGAATTTAAGAGGAAAAAAAATGAAAAAAAGAAAAAAACAAAGACACTCAGGTTTGAAGATGCACAAAAAAAAAGGAGGGTGAGGGGGGGAGCGAAGGGGCAAAAGATAAATAAGTAAATAAATACACGAAGGCTCCGTAACATTCGCATTAGATCTGTAACAATCAAATACCCCCCCCCCCCCCTAAAATAGGATTAAATTTTCACTATGACCTTGCACCTAATTTTTAAAAAAAATCTGTTGCAGATGTGTAGTTAAACTACACTATTGACTTTCCTGAGTATCTTCAAAAATTGAAATTTTCCATGATCAAATTGGCACTTTTCCTGACATTCACTATAAATATATCAAAGCTATATTTCAAGGAAATTAAGCTAACTTACCTAGATTGAAAGAAACCTGCTAGAAGAGAAAGGAAAAAATGTTGTTTGTTTGGCGATGTCAACGAAAAATTGAAAACGTTTTTTTCAAAAAGTGATGTATGGTGACATTAAAATTGCCCAGTTGATAACATTATGGGGTAACAAATTTTTTCATTAGTTCTGCTTGAACGATGTTGTAATAATCGAACGATGCTGTTTAAATGAGCAGTAATTATACAAGGTTTAGCATAAAAGAATATCCCGGTTTTAAAAATTTATATTTCATAAACTTACACTTAGCACTATAAATGAATGATACATACAAATAAGCTAAACTGAAAGTTTTTTTTCACTCACAAATGTTCGATGTGTGTGCCTTTCGTAACATGACACACATCTATAACTTACATTTTGGTGTGTTTCGCTGTCAATTTTTCGTTGTGCTACACATGCGACCTTTCAGTTCTTGCAATGTTGTAGGCAATGCGGTGTATAAACACTGTCTTTGATGAAACCTCATTAAAAAAATCAAACGGAGTCAAATGAACGGGGGTATTTTGAAAGGCAACTCGGCGGAAGTAATATTCCTCTGATAATAGTTATTAGTAGGGGGGCATACTACATTCCGTGAGAAATTTCGTGAGGAAATTGTGAGATCAATTCCAATATATTCCTTGCGGTCTGTGTAACTCTGCCTCACCGGGTGTTTTGGTTAGAACCAAACCAGCTGGGGCAGAAATTTGCTGTATCTTAATTTTGGCTAGCTACGCAATAGTTTAGAAGTGTTTTTACCTTTTTATACCAGCCAATACAATAAAAATTGGAAGTTTGAGAGGGGCAGTAAAAAAAGATAAACCGTGGCTCAGAGTTTCCTTAAATGACTGCATTTTTTTCTTTTTTTTTTCCAACTTTTTCTCAGATTTTAAGTTTTGACGCTGACTATAAGTGTTGTTAAACTTTTTTTCAACATTTTTGTACACCCTCCCCCTCGTGACAAGTCACGCTATTTTCTATAAACATATTATTATTTTAAAAAATGTGTGATGTCGCACTTGTTACCCCCCTCCCTCCACAATTTCATGAACCCCCCCCCCCCTTAATTTGTGACATCGCTTGTGAACAGCCCCTTTGTGTAACTTAAACCAAACATTCCGATTTAAGCGACTAAAATATCTATTTTACCCTTCTAGCAACAGGATCTTCATTGTCCAACAAGATTAAAGCGTTAGTCTTTTTTTTTCATGCGACCGAACAGGAAATTGATACTATTATGTGTGGTGTGATTATTCTCTTACAATTTTTTTCTTTCTCTCTCTTTTTTTTTCTTTTTCTTGTTTCATTGAATAATATAAAAGAAGGTGTTCTAAATTAGCTTGACCCTAAATTTACAGCTTGGCGGAATATTCTATTTCAAGCAGCAGATTTAAAATCAAACATACTTTTACATTCCTAATATTGTAAATCCTGTATCATCAAAAACACTTGCGTTATCAAAAATTTGAAAAACGTATTTAAATATTGAAATATCTTGTTATATTTGAGTCTTAATGCTAAATATAAAATTTTAATTGTTTAAAAACCGCTTCAATGTGTTTTTGGTTCTTGTTTCAACTGTTAACAAAAAATGTTGTTTGTCATTCCGCTATTATGAAATTTTTCTACACAAAAAAAAAAAAAAAAAAAGCATAGCTTAGAATTTAAAAAAAAAAACAATTATAAAAATTATTTATTTACCTTTTTTTCGATAAAGGAAAGGTATTAAACAAAAACATTCTTCCAAATTTTAACTTCTTGTGCACGTTTAATATTTGGGAAAAGGAGATTAGAATAGACATTTTTTTTTTCAGTGTAAATTGCTGTTAGCAATGTAAAAGCTCACTGAGAGCGCAAATGATTTTTTTTTTTCTTCTTGTCTTTAATATTTTCGAAAGATAACTTCACCCGCTGTCAAGAAACGTGCTTAAAAAAAATAAGTAAATAAATAAAATAAAGATTTTCTCTGTTTACTTTCTCCGTATGCATCCCGCGTTTTCCTTCCGATTTTTAATTGTTGCCAAAAACAATATTCAAAGCTAAACCTAAGCAAACATATACTTGTGGGGTTTTTGAAAACTTTTTTTTTTTCGCTACATACTTGTTCAAAAGTACTTTCAAGTTCGAGCATACAAATCAGCATTATTGAAAAAAGATTAATAGTAAATGTGAGCTATTCTCTCTTAGTGTGCAATACATTTATATTAAAACAAAAATCAATGCCTTTTTTTTTTTTTTTTTTTGAAAGAAGGATAGGTGACAAGTAAAAAACAATTTTTAATTTCAAAAAGTCCCACCTCAAATAAATTTTAAGATTTAAAACCTTTAAAATAAAATCTGAAAAGTGTTTTATAATTCGATAAGCTTGGTTCACTCGAGAAAGTATGAAAAAAAGTACGTATATGATTTCTTGATTGCAACACTCCAAAATTGATATTGATTTTAATATTTTTATGTTTATGTTATTCTAAAGCAGCCAATAAAATTAAAATTAAAAATTTGAGAGAAGAAATGCGCGGTAAACAGAAGGTATATATGAATAGCATTTACTATACCGCCTATATTTGTTCTACTCTGAATTTTTATTTTGAATTTTATTGACTACTTTAGAATTAACAAAAACAAAAAATATTAAGATCAACTTCAGTTTTTGAGTGTTGCAATCAAGAAACCAGATAGGGGAGGGTGGCTCAAAGGTGGTAGGTTTTCTTAGAACGCTCGAAAATTGTAGTTTTTGATTTTTATTGCAACAATTTCGGTTTTTGTTCCTAGCAGGGTTCTCTTGAACTAAAAAATAAAAAGTGATTTTTACATTATTTCAAACCCAATATTTATTTATTATCAAACTTTACAAACATTTGAAAAACGCGCATTGCCGTACCAGGGAGCCCAAAGCGGGTAAGCTTAACTAATTGTGATTTGGTACATTTGTCAATCAAATATGAAGTTATAAATGATTAAAATAATTGAATAGCTACCTGCCAATTATAAAAAATATATAAAAAAAGTTGTACTTATCCAATTTAAAGTCATTGGCCCATTTGTTTATAAAACATACAGAAATAACTGATTAAATTGATGGATTAAATAATTGTCATCCTAAAAAATAACTTTTTAAAGTTATACTTATCCTATTGAAATAGAAAATCTGTCAGCACACGAGTAATGAAATTATAAACAAATATATGATTAAATCCTATACCCGCCTTTGCCCGAAGGCACGTTTTTAATTTTTTCAATAACTGTAACAATAAATTTAAAAAAGAAACAAACGAAATGACTATCGTAGTTTTTAAGTGGATGGTGTCGGAATAACGTAATGTCATTGACAATAAAAAAAAAAATAAGCTGATCTTCGACTAATCACAAGTTACAAAACTTCATTTTTTTTAGAAATGTATCTTCTTCTCTTTTTTTTTTTTTTTTTTTTTTTTTTTTTTTAAGTCTGGTTGCGCCTTGCCGATTCACTATGCTGCTTCGCTGGGAGTAACTAAAACTCGGGGGAGTTCATGTAAACACGATATACGTATGCATCGCCGCTTACACACCATGAGGGAGGGGAGGGGCATGCGAAGGCCTACCCGCTTTAGGCCACCCTCCCCTACTTATTTTATTTCATACTTTTTATTGCGAACCAAGCTTATAGATATAATCTTTAGAATTAAAAAAAAATCATATTTTATTTTTGTTTCTCTTTTTTTCGACTTTATATCAATTTTTCGGGGACAAATGACGTGCATTCAAAAGCACCCCGATGGGAGGCTACTATGACCTTCCAAAAACTTTCTTCTTCGGTAAATTTGGATTGCTTAGTGCAAGATTGAAATTCTCTCTCTTTTTCTTTTTTTTTTAAATTACTTGCCGTAGCGTCATTCGGTAAAATCGGAATATGATTCGACAAATTGATTACTTCCCCCTCCCAAAACTTTTAACTTCTGGGCTTGCATTGCTACATAAAATTAGCTTTTTTAGCATCTTACAACTTCGTTTTGTTTTGCTGTCATGGTTAGAAATTTTTATGAAATTAAAACATTTCTATTTACGTTAATTGTACCATAGAAGGTTTGATTCACTTCTGATTTGGTTTTCGATTTATTATTATATTGTTTTGAGATTTCTCTAAATTAGCTTTCAAGTATGCTTTGTTTTTGAATTTTTGTGCTTTTCCCCCTTTGTCTAATTAAATAAACAAAGCTCGTCCTTTTTGCCCCTTCATAACTTTAGAACGCATCCCCCCCCCGGACCATTTCAGGCTTCAAATTTTTGGTCGTTTGCATTTTCATCACAAAAAAAAAAGTTATATGCGCTCTATAACACAAAAATCGACGCACCAAGGAAACGAAACGAATGAAACGAAATTTTACATACGTGAGGATAATACTGATCTAAGAAAATTATAAAATGAAAGTAAAATGATCATTTATTACTGGAAAAATCCCAAATGAATTGAGGTTTTAGTACCCAGTACCCTGTTGACAAGGGTGGTTCAAAAATACGTATATATAAAAAATGTTTCTCCAAGATAACAAGACACCCCTCAATATTTTTAAACTTGTGGATAGTAATATACTGAAAGAGGGTGCTCAACCCCTTTCCGTATAAGTATGGAGAGGGGGGGGGGTTAAAAAACACATTGAACTGAAAAAACAATGCAACATATTATAATATACACGATTAATATGCATATACATTGCAAAAAAAAAAATATTTATTTACAAAAAAACAGTTGGGGAAATTAAATGTTTCTAAATTTGAGACATTTTCTATGCTACGGCTAATGTTAAATTAAGGGGTCATTGAGCACCCTCCTAAAATTTGGGCAAGAAGCTAAAACTTTTACAGCATAATACAATTAGTAAGTCTAAAAAAATTGGGGGTGTCCTGGACTCTAGCTGAAAAAAAAAAAAAAATTGAACCACCTTACTGTTGAGCCACCTTTAACGTGAATGTACGTGACGATACACTCGAGCATGGAAATATAACAGTCTCGTACGACTTTGTAGTAGATTACCACCCAGGGGCGGCAAATAGGGGGGTCGAGAGGGGGCGGTCGCACCCCCAAATTTTTTGAGAGGAATGATAAAAAATGAGCACATTCAATTTACATAAATCCCAAATTAATGTTCAAGAAAAACAATGTTGCTGGTTCTTTGTAATGGTTGATGAAAACTCGACACTTTTCCAGACATGAGCAATTGTTTTCCGTTTTTTAAATTATTAGAAATGTATCAAGCCTTTACTGGAATTTTCAGAACAGAAAAAAATTAACCAACGATTTTTCATCAGTTTAACTAAAGACGTAATTTCCTCATATAGGCTAAATATCTCGTTCTTGTGTGCTCTGTGTAACAATAGTTAAGTTATGAGAGGCCCGTGCAGTGGTGCGGTTGTATGATTTTCACAGGAAAATGCCTTAGTATTTTACATTCATTGTTACCATCATATTTTAAGTGCGTCTATTTAATGCGTGTTCATCACTTTCTTCTTCTAGAAACACATTTCAGCTGCTCAATGCATCGTATGCTTTCATACTCTTCAAAAATACATACTATTTTTGAAAAAAAAAAACTCACATCAACAAATATATTTTCTGGGGCTCTAACTATACAATTTCTCCCCATATCATGATTAATTGCCGTTAGCCAATATGTGTTTTGTTCTATACTAAGATAATTCATATTTAAGAAACTCGACCCTCCATATAAAATGCTGAAATGCCGCCCCTGTTACCACCCTAAGCCAGGGCTAAGACAGAAGTCTTAAAATACACTCAGTTATTCCATCCGAGGACTGCAGTTTCGTGCATTTTAGCACTCATCAGCCCGGAATAGGAATCACATGAGCTGGAGGCGAAAAACCCTCTTAAGGGAGCCAAGAGAGCCAAACAAACTGGTAGCTAATGCAGAATTAGCAAACCAGATGAGCGACCGCAGCAATGGTGTGGTTCAACTCAAAGATTGATGGTAAAGCATGGTATTTTGTAACAAATTACCGCCCTAAGCCAGGACTAAGGCATAAGTACTTAAAATAGACCACCAGCTCAGTTATTCACTCCTTTACTACAAAATACCATGCTTTGCCATCAATCTTTGAGTTGAACCGCACCATTGCTACGGTCGCTCATCTGGTTTGCTAATTCTGCATTAGCTACCAGTTTGTTTGGCTCTCTTGGCTCCTTTAAGAGGGTTTTTCGCCTCCAGCTCATGTAATTCCTATTCCAGGCTGATGAGTGCTAAAATGCACGAAACTGCAGTCCTCGGATGGAATAACTGAGCTGGTGGTGTATTTTAAGTAGTCTCGTACGATGTTCTACATCATCTCGAACAGCTAAGATAAACGCGCCCCTAGTTCGATCAAACTCATAGGCCGTCCAACTTGCAGACTGAAGAGATTCCAGATATGCTCGATCTGTGACTAATCAGGGGGGCGTGATGGCCTGATCGGACCTCTTTTTAAAGCGACCAAAGACAGCCTAAAACTGCGTTTAGGGGACTTAAGTTGCGAGAAATTACCGTCCCTATATATTTGTGCTTAAATATTAGTTATGCCCCTTCCCAATATCTATGGGAGGAGATTCGGTCTTTTGAATGATGATCTAAGCTTATTTTTAGGGGTGCAGCTTACATTCAAAATTACGCTGGGGCTTATTTCACGATTAGGTTTATTTTCGGTCAAACACAGTATGTGTTTAGGGGCTATAAATTTAATAGTATTCTCGTGAAATACCGTTTTCCGCTATTGTTTTTTTTTCTCCTCGAAGCATTTTTCCTGAAATTATGAAATAATTAAATACTTTGTCACCTGTTAAAATATGCATAATTTTAATGTCAAAAATTCTAAGTAATTGTTATGCTTAATCCAACGTGTTCATTACGAATTTCAGTTTTCGGTGAGTAATTTTTGTTTACCTTTCCAGTGTTAATGCAATTGTAATGACTTCCTGATTTTCAGAACTACAAATCAATGATAGCATTGCTGTTCTTCATTCCAACGGGTTGAATGGTTCTAAAAGCTTTCGAGAGGAAATACTTAACGCATAGGAAATAAAAATAAAATTAGCCTGGTATCAGTTTTGTTACCTATCGCGTGCAACTTGTATTGAATTCATTCCAGTTGGTAGAACTAGAGCGACAAATTTCAGCACTTTCTGAAAAATTGTACTTGTTCATAAAATGTTTTCTTTTTCTGAAACCATTTGTTCGCAATCGCCGTATTCCAATGGGTTCGGTCGGTATTGAAAAGAAGCTGTAAATGGCGTGATCCCATTGGGTTCGATTTATAAGTTCGCACAAAGAGAAAAAAGCTTTTTACACTTAACTTGTTCATCATTTCAGAGGTGTACTTTTCTGTCGGTACTCTGGTGTTAGAATATTTACTATTTTGTTGTGTTCTGAGGGCAGCGGTTTGAAATACAAACTTTGATGCGTGAAATAAAATATAAAGCTTACACGTGACCAAATGTTTTGATCCATATGAATATAGTGATTTAATACTGCAATCGCCAATATTTTAAAAATATTCTTTTAGTTTTGTCTGCCATATGAAAAAGTTGTTTTCAATCCAAATGAAGTAAGTGATTTTGCGAAAGAATGTACCATCTCTTCATTTTAACATCTTCTGGTTAAATGAACTGTTTTGACGATGATTTAATCTATTTTTATATGATGAGCGTACAGTACAGTTTATATTCTACAATTTTAGTTTTCAATAATATCAACTGAGCTAAAATAAAATTAAACAATTTATTTTGCCTCAACTATGCATTTGCGAATCTATTTTTTTTAATACTAAGTGAATTTTTATAGGTTCTTGCTTTCAATAAATAATTTATTGGGCCACAACTTTGCATCTGTGAATAAATTTTTATTAACACTAAGTGAGTTTTTGTCGTATATTCTTGGTGTAAAATACCAACGAATAATTTTCTGGTAGTGATAGTGATTTGTGTGTATTTTCTCAAACAGTACATCCAAAAATTCTTCATTTGAGTTTTATCTACCGTTGTTCATCAAGTAAGATATTATTTCTTTATATAGCTTTACTTCAGAAAACCTTTCGTTGAATTCCTTCCACATGTTTCAAAGTAAACTTTCAATTTTTTTACATTGTGCATCTGTTCAAAATAAGGGGGGAAATGGCGATTATCTCTTCATCTTTCATTGATAAACCGAGAAATTCATCAACTGGTTTTGTTTGGAATTTTTATTGCAAAGTAGAACTTATGCGCACACACGCGTAATAATTGCCATCAGTCGCATATCGTAACTATTATTACTATCTGATGAAATAACAACTGTCTATCTGTTTCTTCTGCAGACTTCAAATATTGCCATCAATGTGAATTATCTTCATCAATTGTTTACTTTAATAATCATTACTGATTGCTGAAATAATTACTGATTAACTATTTCTTTTTGGAACTACAAGTAATGCTATCAATTTGAAATATCCCCATCAATTGTTTTCCTTAACAATCATTACTAATTGAAGAAATAATTGCTGATTAACTATTTCTTCTTCGGAATGCAAATATTGCCATAAATTTGAATAATCACTACCAATTGTGCATCTTAAAATTAATTACTAAATAATGAAACAGTTACTGGTTAGTTCTTTCTTGGAACTGCAAATACTGCTATCAATCCGAATAATTACCATGAACGCAAGTCATTATTAATCGATGAAATAATTTGGGTTTAATCAGTTCTTTTTTGAACTATAAATATTGCCGTCAATTTGGCTAGTGGTTATCAGTCGTGAATCTTAAGAACCATTGATAATTCGTGAAATAATTACTGATTAACTATTTCTTCTTCGAACTGCAAACTCATCCTTACCGCCATGTCCGTCTTGAGCCTCCTTCTGATCATCCTCATCTTCAGTACTCTGAGTACAACCACCGAAACGGAGAACAACAAAAATCCGATTTCCCGTTACCGCCGGGACGATGAACCGGAAAAAGTTCCGCAGTCTTGTGACTTTGGGTCAGTGGGGAGACTGACCACATGTGACTGGACTGTTCCGGAGAACATCACGGAGGATGCTGTCCGGTGGAGGCCCGGGATGGGATCCTCCTCCAACTGGATCGGAGGACCGTCGATTGACCACACGGGCTCGGATGAGAATAGTGGATACATCTTCTACGAAAGCTCCAGTTTAGGTAATAGAGTTTTTTTTAATTTTTATTAAGTCTTTATGCACCGTTTGGGTGTTGTTTGTTTTTGAACAATACATATATTTTATTTACAATAATTACAAATGCTCACATTTCTTTGTAAAGAAATAATTTATTTTCTGATGATTGCTTCATGAATATAGCGTATAACTTTTAAAATATTACGTTTTTTTTTTTTGTATTTATTCATTTATTATTATTATTATTAATATTTGGTAAGATATTTTAAATAAATAAAAAGCCTGAAAAGAAAGCCCGAAGTTCATACAAAATTGTATTTTTAAGAAACCTGGAGGAATTAATAGATATTCGAAAAGGAAAAAAAAACAAAAGGAAGTTTCAAAAAAGTAGAAACAATGTTTCAAAATTTTGCAGCAATCCATGATTGCAAAAACATTAATTGGTCAGAAATGATTTTTGTTAATTTTACTTAAATACTTATATATTAATTTTTTTTCATTTTATTTGTCTATTAATTAATTTTGTATTATCATTTATAATTATTTTTAATTGTTTATTTACTTTTTTTTGCAGTTAGCAAATTTTTCATTGAAAGCCGTTTGTGCATTCTTTCCTCAGCTGAAATAAAAAAACTAATGCCCAAAAGCGTTTCGATCTAAAAACTGTTAATTTTCAAACATTTTGCACAGTGTAATATAATGGAGCTTAAATTGGTGCCTTTCGGTTCAGTCTTCCTGCGCACTTTTAATCACCCAGTCCTTGTCTTCAGAACTAATCGTAAATAATTTTTTAACTATTTAAAACATGTAATACTTAATACGCGTTCAAGGAACTGAGGTGTAGTCAGACCCCCCCCCCCCCTCCAGTAAGGTAAACATTTTACCCCTTATTCTCATCTCCCTTCTTCACTTCAGGTAGCGATCGCGACTTGCCGGATTCGTCATCCCTCCTGGGCCCTGTCCTCCAGCAGACGAGTCCTTCAGGTCTGTGTCTGTCCTTCTTCTACAGCATGGCCGGACTGAGCATCCGGTCCCTGCGTGTGCTGCTGAGAAGCTTGCGGAGAGGAGGCAGGGACGCTCTACTTTGGGACAGCAGAGACAGTCCGGCAGCAGATACCTCCTGGAATCCGGGAGAAGTGGTGTACAGCTACGGAGATCCACACCAGATCGTTTTCGAAGCCGTGCCGGATTTGCAAACGCACACCTACAGGTGCGAAGCTGCCTTTATTTATTTACTAGCTGCATTGCCCGGTTTTGCACGGTCTACCTCGAAAATAAAAGTTATGCCAAGTGACTCGTGTTCAACAATCAGGCAAAAATAATAGACAAAAAAAAATACTGTAAAATTTCCCGCCAAAATAATCATTCTTAAAGAAAACGGAAATCAAAAATTCCCAAATAAATTAAACGCAACCCTCCATAAATACAACTAAAATTTCTGGTTATCTTCTGCTAAAAGCACAAGAAAAAAGAAAGAAGATAAATCGTCAAATAATAATAAAAAGGAGAAATTTTTACCTCAAAACAAAAACAAAATTTTATTTACTCACAATCGAGAAAAAAAAAAGTGGCAACCTTCTAAATGTTTTTATTCATGCTAATTTAAAATGAAATCGCGCGAACGATAATTTTCCGATATGAAAATGCTGTGCCATTAGGCTTGAAAATGCTTATAGTAACTTTTTCTGGTGATTTTACAGCCTAGGTTTTTTTGAAATTCGAAGAAAGTAAATGCACTCCAGGGGTATTTTCGAATGGAACTGAAATCGAATTGCTCGGATAATTATTTCATGTAGAAAGAGCCATTCAATGCAATTTTCGGGCCCTAAAATTAAAATCCGAACGGTTCGGTACTTTTTTGATGTTCGAAAACCCTCCTACGTTCCTTCTCGGGTGCCCAAGTACCTCCCTGCCTAATTTGATCGAGATCCAACGAAAACTGAATTTGTATAGAGAACATACATATATACAAACATATAAATATACTTGCATTACATACACGTATATTCTTTATTTTATTTATGTAGATTTTCCCGATTAAATTTAGCAGCAGAAGATAGAATTTCTGTTCGAAATTGATTGCAACAAATTGTTCTTATACAGCTACAGTCTGTCCACTTATGATATGGAATTAGCAAATATCTAGTTAAGACGAGTCCATCAGAAGGAGGAAGAAAAGGTAAGAATTTCATGCCCGTGCTCCGTTAGCTACAATGTAACTCTGCTTAATTTAGACGCTAACATTGCATCTGAAAAAGCTGCCACATTAAAACTAATAGAAGGATCCATCTCCTCCCGAAAGTCGAATGTTTGCCTTTCCATCTCATAGGTGGTCAGACTGTACTTTTCCGTTAACGGCACGTCACTTGGTTTGGAGACTTGTTGACTTTCTGCTTTGGCGACAATAGAAAAGTTACTTCAAGCGATTGGCGATAGCTATAAATGTATGGCAACCCTCGAATTTCTTTCCTAATAATAAAAAGCTAAAAATGTGTCTCTGGATGTCTGTTACGCTCATAGAGCCGAGACCATTCGGCCGATTTTCATGAAATTTGACACAAAATTAGTTCGTAGCTTAGGAGTGAGTACCTTGAAGCGATTTCTTGAAAATTCAATTTTGTGCTTTTTCTTTTCCAATTTTAAGAACATTTTACCGAGCAAATTATCATAACGTGGACGAGTAAATTACCATAACGTGGACGATCAAATTACCATAACAAGGGCGAGCAAAAGCAAGTTGGCGAGAAATTCATCATACATTATTTGTAAATATACAGGCGAACCAAATGACGTTTTAATTTTCTACTACGGGCAAAGCCGTGCGGGTACCACTAGTAGAAAATGAAGTTGCAGACTGTCATATACTACTACAAAAGTTTTAGGTTTCAAGCATGATAAATCGCATTAAATCCCAAAAAATAAAAATCTCCAAGTGACATACCTCTAACGGAAAATTTCTTATTTTTTCCTTTCGTTCCGATAAAAAAAAAGGGGGGGGGGCGATGAAAATTGCAAGCATGTGCTTAGGAGTTAAGGACTTGTGCTAAGGAGTTAAAAGATGCTTAATAGTCGACAACTTGAAATAACATGAACATCGCGATGATTTGAAAATATCGAAATCGATGTCGCACCACTGGTCCAGGTTCTTTCCATAAGCTCTCAAAAGACTGGAAATAGTTTGGTTTCTTTCAAAAATTTTGCAATATATATGTCTTCAGACAGAAGTATAAGATTAAAAAAAAATAAATAAATAACTGTGATATGTTTTCAAATAAAACTTCATACATTCATCATTTAATCATGAATTTATTTTAACCATCTCGTCACTCTGACGCTCTTATGAGACTCCAACTTCAAATAGCAATACTTTAGTTTGAAAATAACCAAAAAATTAATTAATTGTTCATTTATTTTTTTTAGTAAATATTTTCATATTCTGTCATCTACATATTAAAGTGAAATCACGTTACAACGAACTAAAAATTACCGCAAAATTTTTCGTTGTGATGGGAATTTTGTAGTTATGGAATGCAAATAATGTAATGATAATTATATCAGGACTGAAAATTTATTTCGTTGAAACGGATATTTTGTTGTATTGATATTCGTTGTAACGGGATTTCCCTGTATGAGCATTATTTAGGATTAATTTTAAACAAAATGTATTTTCTAAAAAAATGAAAAATAATGTACAAGACTTTATATGAGGCTAGTAAAATAAACGTAGAAAAGATAACTTTAAAAAAAAGAGAGAGAAAAAAATCAACACATGATTTGCAATGTCATTTTAACCCATTAAATCGCAAAATTTCACTCTTTCTGTATTTTTTTCATAGTTCGGTCACGAAAAGATTAAACCAAAGAGTTAATGAGTTTTTTTTTTTTTTTTTTTAACACGCTTTTATTAGCTTCACCTGTATGTATCTTGTAACGGAATTTTGCAACTCAAATTTCGCCACCTTCCTGCTCATAGATTCTTTTGAAATTAGGCACGCGACCTCAGACCCGATGACAATGCAATATTCTGCAATCAAATTAATAATTAACTAATAATGGTTAGTTTATTCCAATTTTAGTCAATATTTTGGCCTTAATTCCCTCAATGTGAAGAAGAAAAGTTAAGAAAATATGTATTAAAGAATGCTCACAAAAGTTATTTAAAAATATCTATAAACCTTTAATTTTTCTGCATCAGATAAAATTTGTTCCAATGTTCCAAGGTAATTAGAACATGAGTTATTATTGTTTTTAACTAATTTCATGCCAAAATTTAGGTGAGCCTTCAATTGGCAGTTCATTGTTGATCAGACCATTGTTGAACAATACTTTTAATAAAATGTATCTCGAATTTTCAAAGTAATGTAAATATGATTTCCGCACATACATACATCTATGCACATACATCTCCACACACATCTACACACATACAAGTACATCTATACACACATCACTACATACGGATGACTGAGATGGATTAGCTGGATTAGACATTTACTCGACAGGCAATTTATCAGTGCAGTTGAATGTTTCTAGAGCTCGGCTATTACACTTTACGGAGCATAGTTATTCTTTTTGGAGTTGGAGAGACTGCGTTTCGAATGCTGCCCGAGACCTTTAGTCGCTTTTCTTTTCTTTTTTTTTTTTTGGCAAATTTCATGAATATAAAAGGTTTTGAATTATGTTGAGATGAATATTTTTTCGTAAAACAATTTAAGCTAAACAAAAAAAGAAAAAGAAAACAATAGTTTAAAAAACTTTAAAAAAAAAAAGCACGCTTTTGTAGCAAACTGAACTAAAAAGTAAAAAATAATCTTTGGATGATAGTAATTGACCAAACACTTCATTTTAATGTAATACAAAAAAGCGTGGGGCGGGGAGCTTCTAATCTGTTGTCTTGAATTTCTTCCATTTGTTGTCTATGCAAAATGTAAATAGACAGCGCCCCATGGTTTTTTGTATTACATTAAAATGAAGTGTTTGGTCAATTACTATCATCCAAAGACTATTTTTTTCTTTTTAAATCATTTTGCTACAAAAGCGTGTTTTTTTTTTATTTTTTAAACTATTATTTTATTTTTCGTTCTTACCCTCTCCCCTACTAACTTCGAAAGAGTCTTGCAAAGGCACTCGTTATTTTAACGAGCGTGCAATGCGGTTACATAGCTAAAGTGCAAAAGATGTATCTAATTTTAATCTATCGGGATTTTCTGCACAAGCAAACATGTAAAAAAGAAATTCTTGACAATAGATTACGAAATTACAACCTAAATACACATAAATTGCCCCTTTCCATTGACTATAGTTCGCCTAAGCAAATTACTTAGGCCCAAATTTTACATGAAAAAACTAACCCATGTTCCATGGGTCAGAGAAGTCTGATTGCGGATATGAAGTTTCTGGGGCCTCCTACCCTATAAACGGGTTTTTACATCAATGTGTGTACTGTGGAAGTTGGACTTCGCACTAAATTACGACGCATTTTGAAAAGTGAAGCAGCGCACCCTAAATAGCCATTCTAGCTAGCACAAGACAACAACAACAACAAAATATACTCCCTCCGAAACAAAATTTTAACTTTGTGAAACCAACCTTTACTTTCTCGGCTTCTGAAGAAAGAATTTCGTAATGGAAACACTTGATTTCAATTTGTGTTATAAGTTTGTGCCCTAGTACCAACTTCTTTAAACACTAAACTTTCTTCTATTAAAACACTAGATAGTCACCCGTCAAGGTATGACGGGTGAAAATTGCTTCTACATTTGAACGAAGCCATTGCCTGTTTGGTGATATTTTGATGGTTGAAATTGTAACCCTAACTCCAGTGGATGAACTCTGAACTCCAGTAGGTAGCGTTCATTGTTGACCATTTTTTCGTTTCTTCTTCCCTCTGAAATGACAGTCTTACGAGTAAAACAGTTGCGTGACCGGATCGAGTTCAGCCTTGTCACAATAAAGCCTTTCCCTGAATGTCAAATATTACCAAAACATATTATCAAATTATCATGCCGTGGCGCGAGTTTCATTGTTGAAACTCGTGCGTTACTCGATCATCGGCTGTTATTTATAAGATGATTTTATTTATTGTTTATTATTTAGAGGCCACATAGCGCTCGACGACATCCGTTTTCAACCAGTGCCTAGCCGTGAATCCTGTGTGGGCCACTGCACCTTTGAGGGTGGTTTTTGCGACTGGGACAATCTGGAAGAGGACGACTTCGACTGGGAACTCGGCCGTGGCAGTACTTCTTTCCTGACTGGACCCGCTCGTGACCACGCCAGTGATGGTAGAGACGAGCAAACAGGGGGTATGTGGTTTTCAGATTTTCAGTTGTTCTTTGGCTATACATATTCTGTTGTGTCAGTGAGTTATTTTTGCTACGGAAGCAGTATTTTATGACGGGACCAGTAGAGTGGTTCAAAAAAACTTTTTTTCAGCTAGAGCCCAGGACCTCCCTCCTATTTTACTTCCTTTTACAAAAAGAAGGAAGTATTGTATTCGCGAAAAAATTTTCACTCAAAAATCGACCTTAATTTCCATTTTGCTCACCCCCGAATGAATGTTGAGTTTTTTTTTCGACTCGACCATACGTGGATAAGTGCCTTATGAAGTATATACACGCGAAATATCCATTTTGACGATTCCCGAGTTACTTACAACGAGTTTTCTCGTGACGTCTGTATGTACGTAAGTATGTATATGCGTATGTGCGAATGTGCATATGTGCGTATGTATGTCGCATAACCCGAGAACGGTATGTCCTAGAAAGTTGAAATTTGGTACGTAGACTCCTAGTGGGGTCTAGTTGTGCACCTCCCCTTTTTGATGCATTCGGGTGTTTTAAGGGGGTCTTTTGCCCCTTTTTGGTTATCATGGAATCATTGTTATTTGGAAATCATTGGAATCATTGTATTTGGAATCATTGTGTTTGGAAATCATTGTTAATTTCGATGTAAACTCAAGTGGTGTTACAATTCGGCGGAAACTTGGCGATATATCGCCAGTCATTTGGTCGCCAAGTTTTGTCGCTAACTTGGCGACAAATTTGGCATTTTTTTAAAAAAAATCTGGTTTCAATTTGGCCACTGATGGTGATATTTAAAGAGTAAACTATTGAATCACATTAAAATTACCAATAATGGGAAAATGACATTAAATTGGAGTAAAAAGAAGTCATGTGAGGCACACATCAGCTCGTTTTTTTAGACTTACTAATAGTATTACGCTGTAAAAGTTTTAGCTTCTTTTTCAAATTTTAAGAGGGTACTCAATGACCCCTTAAATTAACATTAGCCGTATCATAGAAAATGCCACAAATATAGAAACATTTAATTTCCCCAGCTTTTTTTTTTTTTTGTAAATAATTAGTTTATTGCAATGCATATGCATATTACTAGTGTTATTATAATAAGTAGTATTGTCTTTTCAGTGCAATGTATTTTTTTTTTTGATTCCCCTCCCCTTACTTATGAAGTTTGGGGGAGGGGGTTGAGCACCCTCTTTCGGTTGAAATAGGAAGCTAAAATTCTTCCAGTATATTACTATCCACAAGTCTAAAAATATTGAGGGGTGTCCCGTTATCTAGGAGAAACTTTTTTTTTTTTACATGTATTTTTGAACTACCCTAGACACCAGCTTGCTATTAACTATCCTCTCAGTGGAAGGACAAACAAGCAGACAATATGCATACTGTAATATGCTCAAACTTCTGGTTTTCTTTTTTTTTCTTTTCGAATAAATAATAACTAGTGTTCGCCCAGTGGTCGAAATTCGACCCTATTCATAAATGAATATTTGAAAAAACTTGTATGAATTTAACTGTTTCCAACATTTTAATTTCTACTCTTACTCATGTTTACTGCATATCTGGAAACATACAATTTTTATAAGTACACACATAACCAAGCAGTAACAATTTTTTCCAATTTTGCTTTTTGTTTGTTAATCTCAAAATAAATAGATGAAAGGGGATGTTTCTGTAATGGGGTCGTTTCCGAAATTTTAAAAGTTTTTTTTTTTTTGGAAAGAGCATGCTTAAAAATATAGGTTTTAACTATTTCATAAATAATTTGAAAAAATTTAGTATTTTTTAACAATTATTTTAATCGGTGTGCAGATTGAAATTCATTTTTTACGCTTCTGCACGTGGCATCAAAAGCGATAAAATGCCATTCACTGATGCCATTATCGCACAGCGCAAATTTTTATAACCTGGAAACGCGATTGACAGCAAAGCGTAAATATTTAGTGCGGCAATGGAGTAGTGCGCCAAAGTACATCTCTTGTAACGTCACAAAGACCACGCTTTATTTCCAAAAAAGGACATTTATAAAAAAAAATAATAAAAGAATAACTGTTGGGAAAATAAAAGTTTTTTCTGGCTCCACGTTATTTTTATTTATTTATTTATTTATTTATTTATTTATTTTTTATTTATTTATTTTTTATTTATTTATTTTTTATTTATTTTTATTTATTTATTTATTTATTTATTTATTTATTTTTTTGCTTATTCTATCAGTTCAGTGACTTTTGCCTGATGGAAACAACCCCATTGAGAAATTGGTGTGGTCGTCAAATTCTTGTCTTAAATAATTTTATTTTGGATATGTTGCTTTGTGTTAACCCTATGCAATTAGATATTTCTCTACTCTTTGTTTACGTATTGAATGGAAAAACATTTTTCGCGCTGGCATTGGAAACAAAAAATTTGATGCCAATGGATAAAAATCGCCAATTATCCAATTTTCTAATTCTTCCCGTATGAAATGAAGCATCAAAACTCAGTTTATACGTAAAACTTCTGTGAACAATATTACTTTTAAAACGTCTTATTTTATTGAGTAAATTGATTCTTCGTCATTAGAAATATAAATTTCCAAGTATCAAATGAACGAACTTTACTCGTGGCAACATATAACTGTCCATTCGAAAACACTATACGTCGCAATAATAGTACAATTTTTAAAAAAGGTCGTCTTTATGATTTGTTTATGGTTAAGGCAGGTGCATAGTTAATGTCACATATTATAACATTTTCGACACTCTCCCTCCACCTCTTTGTCACCAAGTTCGCACTTCACCATACGCTTTCTTCGCTTTGTCACATGTCACGCTGTTTTTCATAAACGTTCCTATTACAAAAAGGCTTTTTGTCATTCTCCCAATTGTATATCCCTCTTGTCATTTCTTTCCTCTCCCTGGTCACAAACTGCTACTATTTCGTGAACCCCATCTTAAAGCGGGGCTTCATGCTTGGACAGCCCCTGTTTTGTGGGAACCGTATGCAAATTTCCCTACTGTTTGTTTACACATGCAAAGAAAAATTTTGATGCCAATAGATGAAGAGCGACAATTTCCCAATGATCGGAATCTTTCCGTCGGAAATGATGCTGCAAAATTCGGATTAGACGTAAAACATCTGCATGAACAATATCTCTTTTCAAAAGTTTAATGTCATTGAGTAACTTGCCTTGAACTCTGCCATTAGAAATATAAAATTTCAAACAGTCAAATAAACGAATCCTACTTGCTACATTAAAAATTGTCTATTCAAAAACACAGGACTTCACAATAATAGTGCAATTTTATAAAAACAATCTTTATTTACGGTTTAGGGGCTAACTGACTAATGCACTTTTCAAAATTTTTGATACCTCTCCTCTTTGTCACAAAGTTTCACACTTCACCATACCCCCCCCCCTCCTTCCTTTTGCCACATGTCACACTGTTTTCATAAACGTTCTTACAAAAAAAAAAAAAAAGGCTTGATGTCAGTCTTCCCATTGTATGTCCCTCTTGTCGTTTATTTTCTCCTCTTGTCCCGAACGGTTACAATTTAATGAACCCCAACTTAAAGAGGGACTTCATTCGTAGTCAGCTCCTTGCAAATAGACATTTCTCTACTCTTTTTTTACAAATGCGAAAGAAAAAATTTCTCGCCCTGGCATTGGTGCCAAAAATTTGACACTAATGGATAAAGTCCGCCAATTTCATAATTATGGAAGTCTTTTTGAATGGAATGATACCGCAAAACTCCTTTAATACGTAAAACTTCTGTACAAACAATATTCTTTGTAAAGGTAGGCATGACAGTAGGGAAATAATGAGAGTTCTGCAACAGGAGGCGGTGTTGCGGTGTTAACACCGCCTCCCCCTCCCACTCTTCCTCCCACCGCCTCCTCCACTTCCTCCCCACCCCCTCCCGACCTTGGGGTTGACCCTCCCCACGACCGGGGCCGCCGCGAGAACCCGTAGAAGGTGACGAGGGTTTTTCCCGCGTTTTAGATATTTTTCCCGCGTTTTCGGACTTAGAATATTTTGAACTTGTTGTCATGA